>NW_026912225.1:0-16576 GCF_963662255.1 Cinclus cinclus | reverse complement strand
ACACTGTGTGTGACACTGACACTGTGTGTGACATCGTGTGACACTGTGTGACACTGTGTGTGACACTGTGTGTGACACTGTGTGTGACACTGTGTGTGACACTGTGTGACACTGTGTGTGACACTGACACTGTGTGTGACACTGTGTGTGACACTGACACTGTGTGTGACACTGTGTGTGACAATGTGTGTGACACTGTGTGTGACACTGACACTGTGTGTGACATCGTGTGACACTGTGTGACACTGTGTGTGACACTGTGTGTGACACTGTGTGTGACATCGTGTGACACTGTGTGACACTGTGTGTGACACTGTGTGTGACACTGTGTGTGACACTGACACTGTGTGTGACACTGTGTGTGACACTGACACTGTGTGTGACAATGTGTGTGACACTGTGTGTGACACTGACACTGTGTGTGACACTGTGTGACAATGTGTGACACTGTGTGTGACACTGACACTGTGTGTGACACTGTGTGTGACACTGTGTGTGACACTGACACTGTGTGTGACATCGTGTGACACTGTGTGTGACACTGTGTGTGACAATGTGTGACACTGTGTGTGACACTGTGTGTGACAATGTGTGACAATGTGACACTGTGTGTGACAATGTGTGTGACATTGTGTGACATTGACACTGTGTGTGACATTGTGTGACATTGACACTGTGTGTGACATTGTGTGACACTGTGACATTGTGTGACATTGTGTGACAATGTGTGACATTGTGACAATGTGTGACACTGTGTGACACTGACACTGTGTGTGACATCGTGTGACACTGTGTGACATTGACACTGTGTGACACTGTGTGTGACAATGTGTGACACTGTGTGTGACACTGACACTGTGTGTGACATCGTGTGACACTGTGTGACATCGTGTGACACTGTGTGTGACAATGTGTGTGACATCGTGTGACACTGTGTGACATTGACACTGTGTGACATTGTGTGTGACATTGTGTGACACTGGCACAGCCCCTGAGGTGACACGGGGACATTGTCCCACCTGGCACAGCCCCTGAGGTGACACCCATGTCCCGGTGTCACCTGTCCCGCTGTGGCCCCGCCCCCGTCCCTCACCTGAGCAAGGTGAGGAAGTCGCGGAGCTCCCCCCGCAGCGCCATTGTCACCTGCTGTGACCTCGGTGTCACCTGCTGTGACCTCGGTGTCACCTGTTGTGATTTCACTGTCACCTGCTGTCCCCTCGCTGTCACCTGCTGTGACCCCACTGTCACCTGCTGTGACCTCGGTGTCACCTGCTGTGACCTCGGTGTCACCTGTTGTGATTTCACTGTCACCTGCTGTCCCCTCACTGTCACCTGCTGTCCCCTCGCTGTCACCTGCTGTGACCCCACTGTCACCTGCTGTGACCTCGGTGTCACCTGCTGTGACCTCGGTGTCACCTGCTGTGATTTCACTGTCACCTGCTGTCCCCTCACTGTCACCTGCTGTCCCCTCGCTGTCACCTGCTGTGACCTGGCTGTCACCTGCTGTCCCCTCGCTGTCACCTGTTGTGATTTCACTGTCACCTGCTGTCCCCTCACTGTCACCTGCTGTCCCCTCACTGTCACCTGCTGTGACCTCACTGTCACCTGCTGTCCCCTCACTGTCACCTGTTGGTGGCGGGGGCGCTGCCGCTCCGGCCGCTCCAGGCTCGGTCCGCGGCCACCTGGAGACGGCGGGACCGGGGAACGTCCTGGGGACATCGGGGACACTCACGGGGACATTGGGGACACTGGGGACACTGAGGGACAGGGGACACTCACGGGGACTTTGGGGACATTGGGGACACTGGGGACACTGACAGGGACAGGAGTCATTGGGGACACTGACAGGGACAGGGGACACTGGGGACATTGGGGACATTGGGGACACTCACAAGGACACTGATGGGGGCAGGGGACACTGACAGGGACAGGGGACACTGGGGACATTGGGGACACTCACAGGGACAGGAGTCATTGGGGACACTGACAGGGACAGGGGACATTGGGGACACTCACAGGGACATTGACAGGGACACTGATGGGGGCAGGGGACACTGACAGGGACAGGGAACACAGGGGACATCGGGGACACTCACGGGGACATTGGGGACATTGGGGACACTGGGGACACTGACAGGGACAGGGGACACTCACAGGGACACTGACAGGGACAGGGGACATTGGGGACACTCACAGGGACATTGGGGACACTGGGGACACTGACAGGGACATTCACAGGGACAGGGGACACTCACAGGGACACTGACAGGGACAGGGGACATCGGGGACACTCACGGGGACATTTGGGACATTGGGGACACTCACAGGGACTTTGGGGACATCGGGGACACTCACTGGGACATTTGGGACACTGGGGACACTGACAGGGACATTCACAGGGACAGGGGACACTGACAGGGACACTGACAGGGACAGGGGACATCGGGGACACTCACGGGGACATTGGGGACATTGGGGACACTGGGGACACTGACAGGGACAGGGGACACTCACGGGGACATTTGGGACATTGGGGACACTCACAGGGACTTTGGGGACATCGGGGACACTCACAAGGACACTGATGGGGGCAGGGGACACTGACAGGGACATTGGGGACATTGGGGACATTGGGGACAATCACCCAAAACTCACACCAAAATCAGCCCCAAATCATCCCCAAAATTACCCCAAAAATTACCCTAAAAATCCCCAAAATCACCCCAAAAATTCCTCAAAATTACCCCCAAAATCGCCCAAAAATCATCCCCAAAATCATCCCAAAATCACCCAAAAAATCACAAAATGAGCCCCAAAATCATCCCCAAAATCAACCCAAAATCAGCCCGAAATCATCCCCGAAATTACCCCAAAAATCCCCAAAATTGCCCCAAAAATCCCCAAAAATCCTCAAAATTATCCCCAAAAATCCCCAAAATCACCCCAAAAATTCCTCAAAATTACCCCCAAAATTACCCAAAATTATCCCCAAAAAATCCCCAAAATCACCCCAAAAATTCCCCAAAATTATCCCAAAAATCCCCCCCAAAAATTCCCCAAAATTACCCCAAAAATCCTGAAAATTATCCCCAAAAATCCCCCAAAATTATCCAAAAAAAATCCCCAAAATTACCCCCAAAATTACCCAAAATTATCCCCAAAAAATTCCCCAAAATTACCCCAAAAATCCCGAAAATTATCCCCCAAAAAATCCCCCAAAATCCCCCAAATTACCCCCAAAATTACCCGAAATTATCCCAAAAATCCCCGAAATCAGCCCAAAATTCCCCAAAAATCCCCCAAAGTTCCCAAAAAAAATCCCCGAAATCACCCCAAAAATTCCTCAAAATTATCCCAGAAATTACCCAAAATTATCCCCAAAAAATCCCCAAAATCACCCCAAAAATCCCCAAAATTATCCCAAAAATCCCCCAAATTACCCCAAAAATTACACCGAAATTATCCCAAAAATCCCCGAAATCAGCCCAAAATTCCCCCAAAAATTTCCGAAAATCACCCCAAAAATCCCCCAAAATCACCCCAAAAATCCCCCAAAATTATCCCGAAAATCCCCCAAAATCATCCCGAAATTCCCCAAAATTATCCCGAAAATCCCCCAAATTATCCCCAAAATCCCCCAAAATTATCCCAAAAAAAATTCCCCAAAATTATCCCAAAAAAAATTCCCCAAAATTATCCCAAAAATCCCCGAAATCCCCAAATTTAAAGCAGGCAGCAAATTTGTAATTTTCATTTTTTTCTTAAATTTTTATTTATGAATAAGAAAATCCAGGAAAATTTTTTATTTTTGATTTTTTTTATTTTTATTTTTTTATTTTTTTTTGGGAATTCCCGGGAATTCCGAAGGGTCAAAGGTCGGGATCTGGGCGGTCCTGGGTCGGAATTTTGGGAAATTTGGGGGAAATTTTTTATTTTTTTTTTTTGGGGGGGGGGGGGGAGGGAATTCCAAAATTCCAACCTGTGCCCATCCCCCCCCCCACCTCACCGCGAAATTCCGGGAAGGAACGGAAATAAATACAGGGGGAAAAAAAAAATATGGGAATTTTGGGAAAAAAAAAAAAAATGGGAATTCTGGGGGGGAAAAAAATTGGGAATTTATTGGGGAAAAAATGGGAATTCTGGGGGGAAAACATGGGAATTCTGGGGAAAAAAAAGGGAATTTTGGGATGGAAAAATGGGAATTCTGGGGGGAAAAAAAAATGGGAATTTTTTTGGGGAAAAAAAGTGGGAATTCTGGGGGGAAAAATGGGAATTCTGGGAAAAAAATGGGAATTTTTTGGGCAAAAAAATGGGAATTCTGGGGAAGAAAATGGGAATTTTGGGGAAAAAAATAGGAATTTTTTTGGGAAAAATGGGAATTCTGGGGAGAAAAATGGGAATTTTGGGAAAAAAAATAGGAAATTTTTTGGGAAAAATAGGAATTCTGGGGGGAAAATGGGAATTCTGGGAGGAAAAATGGGAATTCTGCGGGGAAAAATGGGAATTCTGGGAAAAAATGGGTATTTTTTGCGGAAAAAAATGGGAATTTTGGGAAAAAGAATAGGATTTTTTTTGGGAAAATGGGAATTCTGGGGGGAAAAATGGGAATTTTGGGATGGAAAAATGGGAATTCTGGGGGGAAAATGGGAATTTTGGGGAAAAAAAATAGGAATTTTTTTGGGGAAAAATGGGAATTCTGTGGGAAAAAAATTTTCCTTGGGAAAGACATGGAATTTCTGGGGGGAAAAGAAATGGAGTTTTCAGGGGAAAATGTGGAATTTTTATGGGAAAAATGTGGAATTTTTTTGAGGAAAATACGGAATTTTTTTGGAAAAATATGGAATTTTTAGGGGAAAACCAGGAATTTTTAAGGGAAAAAAAATGGAATTTTTTGGAGGTGAAAAAATGTGGAATTTTCATGGGGGGGAAAAAAAAATCCAAAAGGATCCCAAAATTCCAAAGGGATCCCAAAAATTCAAATCCCAAAATTCCAACGGGATCCCGAAATTCCAGAGAGATCCCAGAATTCCAAAGGGATCCCAAAAATTCCAATCCCAAAATTTAAATCCCAAAATTCCGGAGGGATCCCCAAAAAATTCCCAGAGAAATCCCAAAACTCCCAAAGGATCCCAAAAATTCAAATCCCAAAATTCCAGAGAGATCCCAAAATTCCAAAGGGATCCCCCCAAAAAAATTCCGGAGCGATTCCAAAACTCCCAAAGGATCCCCCAAAAAAATTTCAAATCCCGAAATTGAAATCCCAGAATTCCAAAGGGATCCCGAAATTCAAATCCCAAAATTGAAATCCCAAAATTCCAGAGAAATCCCAGAATTCCAAAGGGATCCCGAAATTGAAATCCCAAAATTCCAAAGGGATTCCCCCTAAAAAAATTCCGGAGCGATCCCAAAACTCCCAAAGGATCCCAAATAAAAAAAAAATTTCAAATCCTAAAACTGAAATCCCAAAATTCCGGAGAGATCCCAGAATTCCAAAGGGATCCCGAAATTGAAATCCCAAAATTTAAATCCTAGAATTCCAAAGGGATCCCGAAATTCAAATCCCAAAATTCTGGAGAGATCCCAGAATTCCAAAGGGGATCCCGAAATTGAAATCCCAAAATTCCAGAGAAATCCCAGAATTCCAAAGGGATCCCGAAATTGAAATCCCAAAATTCCGGAGAGATCCCAGAATTCCAAAGGGATCCCGAAATTGAAATCCCAAAATTTAAATCCCAAAATTCCAAAGGGGATCCCGAAATTCAAATCCCAAAATTCCGGAGAGATCCCAGAATTCCAAAGGGATCCCGAAATTGAAATCCCAGAATTCCGGCGGGATCCCGAAATTCCCGGAGTTCAGCTTTCCAGCACTCGGATCAGCGGCTTCGGGCCCGGGAGGCGTTTGCTGGGAAAAATTAAAAACATTAAAAAACAAAAAAAACCAAAAAATTTTGGAATTTTTTAACGAGGGGGAAAAAAAATAAAATAAAATCAAATAAAATAAAATAAAAAAAATTTGGGAAAATTTCATCCCCGAGACGGGAGAGGAAAATTCGGGAATTTCGGAAGAAATTCGCGAGGGAATTTTGAAGTTCCCAAGTTTGATCCCAGATCCCAAGAAGCGATCCCGAAATTTGGCCCCGAATCTCAACATTCCCAAAATTTCCGAACCCAAATTCCCGGAATTCCCGGAGTTCCCAAAATTCCCAACCCGAATTCCCAGAATTCCCAACCCAGATTCCCAAAATTCCCAACCCAAATTCCCAGAATTCCCAGAATTCCCAAAATTCCCAACCCAGACTCCCAGAATTTCCGACCCCCAATTCCCACAATTCCCGACCCCAAATCCCAGAATTCCCGGAGTTCCCAATTCCCGACCCCAATTCCATCTTTCCCAGAATTCCCAACCCCAAATCCCAGAATTCCCAACCCCAATTCCCGTCCCCAAATCCCAGAATTCCCAACCCCAAATCCCAGAATTCCCAACCCCAATTCCCGACCCCGAATCCCAGAATTCCCAACCCCAAATCCAAGAATTCCCAACCCCAATTCCCGTCCCCAAATCCCAGAATTCCCAACCCCAAATCCCAGAATTCCCAACCCCAATTCCCAACCCCAAATCCCAGAATTCCCAACCCCAATTCCCGTCCCAAAATCCCAGAATTCCCAACCCCAAATTCCCGCAATTCCCAACCCCAAATTCCCAGAATTCCCGTCCCCAAATCCCGGAATTCCCAACCCCAAATCCCAGAATTCCCAACCCCAATTCCCGTCCCCAAATCCCAGAATTCCCAACCCCAAATTCCCGCAATTCCCAACCCCAAATTCCCAGAATTCCCAACCCCAAATTCCCGCAATTCCCGTCCCCAAATCCCAGAATTCCCATCCCCAAATCCCGGAATTCCCGACCCCAAATTCCCGGAATTCCCGTCCCCAAATCCCAGAATTCCCGACCCCAAATCCCAGAATTCCCAACCCCAAATCCCAGAATTCCCAACCCCAAATCCCAGAATTCCCAACCCCAATTCCCGTCCCCAAATCCCAGAATTCCCAACCCCAAATCCCGGAATTCCCAACCCCAAATTCCCAGAATTCCCGTCCCCAAATCCCAGAATTCCCAACCCCAAATCCCAGAATTCCCAACCCCAATTCCCGTCCCCAAATCCCAGAATTCCCGTCCCCAAATCCCGGAATTCCCGACCCCAAATTCCCAGAATTCTCGTCCCCAAATCCCGGAATTCCTGTCCCCAAATCCCAGAATTCCCAACCCCAATTCCCAACCCCAATTCCCATCTTTCCCAGAATTCCCAACCCCAAATCCCAGAATTCTCGTCCCCAAATCCCAGAATTCCCAACCCCAATTCCCGACCCCAATTCCCATCTTTCCCAGAATTCCCAACCCCAAATCCCGGAATTTCCGACCCCAAATTCCCAGAATTCCCGTCTCCAAATTCCCGCAATTCCCGTCCCCAAATTCCCGCAATTCCCGTCCCCAAATCCCGGAATTCCCGACCCCAAATTCCCGGAATTCCCAACCCCAAATCCCAGAATTCCCAACCCCAATTCCCGTCCCCAAATCCCAGAATTCCCAACCCCAATTCCTGACCCCAAATTCCCGGAATTCCCAACCCCAAATTCCCAGAATTCCCGACCCCAAATTCCCAGAATTCCCGTCCCCAAATCCCAGAATTCCCATCCCCAAATCCCGGAATTCCCGACCCCAAATTCCCGGAATTCCCGTCCCCAAATCCCAGAATTCCCGACCCCAAATCCCAGAATTCCCGACCCCAAATCCCAGAATTCCCAACCCCAATTCCCGTCCCCAAATCCCAGAATTCCCAACCCCAAATCCCGGAATTCCCAACCCCAAATTCCCAGAATTCCCGTCCCCAAATCCCAGAATTCCCAACCCCAAATCCCAGAATTCCCAACCCCAATTCCCGACCCCAATTCCCATCTTTCCCAGAATTCCCAACCCCAAATCCCAGAATTCCCGTCCCCAAATCCCGGAATTCCCGACCCCAAATTCCCAGAATTCTCGTCCCCAAATCCCGGAATTCCCAACCCCAAATCCCAGAATTCCCAACCCCAATTCCCAACCCCAATTCCCATCTTTCCCAGAATTCCCAACCCCAAATCCCAGAATTCTCGTCCCCAAATCCCAGAATTCCCAACCCCAATTCCCGACCCCAATTCCCATCTTTCCCAGAATTCCCAACCCCAAATCCCGGAATTCCCAACCCCAATTCCCGTCCCCAAATCCCAGAATTCCCGTCCCCAAATCAAGGAATTCCCGACCCCAAATCCCAGAATTCCCAACCCCAAATCCCGGAACTCCCAACCCCAATTCCCGACCCCAAATCCCGGAATTCCCGTCCCCAAATCCCAGAATTCCCGACCCCAAATCCCAGAATTCCCAACCCCAATTCCCGTCCCCAAATCCCAGAATTCCCAACCCCAAATCCCGGAATTCCCAACCCCAAATTCCCAGAATTCCCGTCCCCAAATCCCAGAATTCCCAACCCCAAATCCCAGAATTCCCAACCCCAATTCCCGACCCCAATTCCCATCTTTCCCAGAATTCCCAACCCCAAATCCCAGAATTCCCGTCCCCAAATCCCGGAATTCCCGACCCCAAATTCCCAGAATTCTCGTCCCCAAATCCCGGAATTCCCGTCCCCAAATCCCAGAATTCCCAACCCCAATTCCCAACCCCAATTCCCATCTTTCCCAGAATTCCCAACCCCAAATCCCAGAATTCTCGTCCCCAAATCCCAGAATTCCCAACCCCAATTCCCGACCCCAATTCCCATCTTTCCCAGAACTCCCAACCCCAAATCCCGGAATTCCCAACCCCAATTCCCGTCCCCAAATCCCAGAATTCCCGTCCCCAAATCAAGGAATTCCCGACCCCAAATCCCAGAATTCCCAACCCCAAATCCCGGAACTCCCAACCCCAATTCCCGTCCCCAAATCCCAGAAATCCCAACCCCAAATCCCAGAATTCCCAACCCCAAATCCCAGAATTCCCGACCCCAAATTCCCGGAATTCCGGTACCTGGGGGCGCTCTCGGACCTGGATCGGGCGCGGGCGCCGCCCCCCGGCTCCGCCAGGTGCTCGATGCGATCGTGCATCTCCAGGTTCTGCGGGGAAATCCCGGGAATTGGGGCAAAGTTCCGGAAAGTTCCCGAAATTCCGGAGAATTCGGGGAACTACGGGAAGAACGGGGGAGGGAAAATGGGGGAAAGTTGGGAAAAAATGGGGAAATTGGGGAAAAATAAAGGGGAAATGAGGGAAATTTGGGATTAATTTGGGATAAATTTGGGATAAATTGGAGGGGGTTGGGAAGGAGGGAAATATCGTCAAAAAAAATCCCCAAAATTCCTCAAAAAATCCCCAAAAAATCCCCGAAAACTCCCCAAAAAATCCCCTAAAATTCCCAAATAATCCCCAAAAAATCCCCAAAAAATCCCCTAAAATTCCCAAATAATCCCCTAAAAATCCACAAAAAAATCCCAAAAAATACCCTAAAATTCCCAAAAAATCCTGAAAAAATCCCCCAAAAATCCCAAAAATTCCCTAAAAAAATCCCCAAAAAATCCCCAAAAAACCCCCAAAAAACCCCCAAAAATCCTCACAAAATCCCCAAAAAATCCCCAAAAAACCCCCCAAAACCCCCAAAAATCCTCCAAAAATCCCCCAAAAATCCCCAAAAAATCCCCAAAAAACCCCCAAAAATCCTCAAAAAAATCCCCAAAAAAATCCCCAAAAAACCCCCAAAAACCCCCAAAAAATCTTTAAAAAATCCCCAAAAAAACCCCAAAAAATCCCAAAAAAATCCCAAAAAATCCTCAAAAAATCCCCAAAAAATCCTCACAAAATCCCCAAAAAATCCTTAAAAAATGCCCAAAAAATCCCCGAAAAATCCCAAAAAATCCTCACAAAACCCCCAAAAAATCCTTAAAAAATGCCCAAAAAATCCTGAAAAAATCCCCAAAAATCCCCAAAAAATCCTTTATAAATTCCCAAAAAATCTCCAAAAAATCCCAAAAAATCCTCAAAAAACCCCCATAAAACCCCCCAAAAATCCCCAAAAAATCCCCAAAAAATCCTCAAAAAATCCCCAAAAATCCCCAAAAAATCCCCCAAAAATTCCCAGAAAATCTCAAAAAAATCTTCAAAAAATCCCTAAAAAAATCCCCCCAAAATCCCAAAAAAATCTCAAAAAATCCCCAAAAAATCCCCAAAAAATCCCCAAAAATCCTCACAAAACCCCCAAAAAATCCTTAAAAAATACCAAAAAAATCCTGAAAAAATGCCCAAAAATCCCCAAAAAATCCTTTATAAATCCCCAAAACATCCCCAAAAAATCCCCAAAAAATCCCAAAAAATCCTCACAAAACCCCCAAAAAATCCTTAAAAAATGCCCAAAAAATCCTCAAAAAATCCCCAAAAAATCCCAAAAAAATCCTTTATAAATCCCCAAAAACCCCCAAAAAACCCCCCAAAAACCCCCAAAAACCCCCAAAAACCCCCAAAAAACCCCCAAAAAACCCCCAAAAAATCCCCAAAAAATCCCCCGACCCCCCCCGTCCCCCCCCCGAATCCCCCAGGTAATCCCGGAAGTGACGTTTCCCACCTCAGCCTCCAGGTACGAGACGCGTTCCTGCAGCTCCTGCAGCGCCGCCTCCTTGGCCTGGAGCTCGCTCTTGGAATTCTGCAGCTGCAGCCCAAAATTCCCACTCACCAAAAATCCCCCAATTTTCCTGATTTTCCCCCTATTTTTTTTTTTTCCCGGGTTTTTCTCCCCCATTTTTCTCTGATTTTTCCTGATTTTTCCCCCATTTTTTCCTGATTTTTCCCCCATTTTTTCCTGATTTTTCCCCCATTTTTTCCTGATTTTTCCTGATTTTTCCCCCATTTTTTCCTGATTTTTCCTGATTTTTCCCCCATTTTTTCCTGATTTTTCCTGATTTTTCCCCCATTTTTTCCTGATTTTTCCTGATTTTCCCCCATTTTTTCCTGATTTTTCCTGATTTTTCCCCCATTTTTTCCTGATTTTTCCCCCATTTTTTCCTGATTTTTCCCCCCATTTTTTCCTGATTTTTCCCTGATTTTCCCCCATTTTTCTCTCATTTTTCCTTGATTTTTCCCTGAATTTTAGTGATTTTTCCCCCATTTTTTCCTGATTTTTCCTGATTTTTCCCCCATTTTTTCCCCCATTATTTCCTGATTTTTCCTGATTTTTCCTGATTTTTCCCTGATTTTTCCCTGATTTCCCCCGATTTTTCTCTCATTTTTCCTTGATTTTTCCCTGATTTTTTCCTGATTTTCCCCCCATTTTTTCCCTGATTTTTTCCTGATTTTTCCCTGATTTCCCCCATTTTTCTCCCATTTTTCCTTGATTTTCCCTTGATTTTTCCTGATTTTTCCCCCATTTATCCCTGATTTTTCCCCATTTTTCCCCCCTGATTTTTCCCTGATTTTCCCCCACTTTTCTCTCATTTTTCCTTGATTTTTCCCTGATTTTCCCTGATTTTTCCCCTTTTTTTCCCCCTGATACTTTCCTGATTTTCCCCCATTTTTCTCCCATTTTTCCTTGATTTTTCCCTGATTTTTTCCTGATTTTCCCCCTTTTTTCTCTCATTTTCCCCTGATTTTTCTTTGATTTTTCCCTGATTTTTCCTCATTTTTTCCTGTTTTTTTTCCTAATTTTCCCCCATTTTTCTCTCATTTTCCCCTGATTTTTCCTTGATTTGTCCCTGATTTTTTCCCTGATTTTTCACTGATTTTTCCCTGATTTTTCTTCATTTCTCCCTGATTTTTTTCCTGATTTTCCCCAATTTTTCTCGGATTTTTCCCTGATTTTTTCCTGATTTTCCCCAATTTTTCTCGGATTTTTCCCTGATTTTTTCCTGATTTTTCCCCATTTTTCTCCATTTTTTCTTGATTTTTCCTTGATTTTTTCCCTGATTTTTCCCCCATTTTTCTCTCATTTTTCCTTGATTTTTCCTTTTTTTCCCCCTTTTTATTCCCATCTTTCCCCTGTTTTTTCCCGGGTTTTTTCCCCCTTTTTATCCCCGTTTTTCCCGGTTGTTATTCCCATTTTTCCTGGTTTTTCCCCCGTTTTTTCCCATTATTATCCCCGTTTTTCCTTTTGTTATCCCCGATTTTTTTTCCGTTGTTATTCCCATTTCCCCCCCTTTTTATTCCTATTTTTCTCCGTTGTTATTCCCGTTTTCCCCCCCTTTTTCCCATTTTTTCCCATTTTTTCCCCCGTTTTTCCCCCCTTTTTTCCCCATTTTCTCCCTTTGTTATTCCCGTTTTTTCCCCTGTTGTTATTCCCATTTTTCCCCGTTGTTATTCCCATTTTCCCCCTTTTTCCCCAGTTTTCCCCCGTTGTTATTCCCGTTTTTCCCCTTTTTCCCCCCTTTTTTCCCCCATTTTCCCCCCTTTTTTTCCCCATTTTCTCCCTTTGTTATTCCCGTTTTTTCCCCTGTTGTTATTCCCGTTTTCCCCCGTTGTTATTCCCATTTTTCCCCCTTTTTCCCCCGTTTTCCCCCGTTGTTATTCCCATCTTTCCCCTGTTTCTCCCTTTTTTTTCCCCCCCGTTTTTCCCCCTTTTTTCCCCGTTTTTCCCCCCTTGCTATCCCCGTTTTTCCCCCCTTTTTTCCCATTTTTCCCCCCGTTTTTTTCCCCATTTTTTCCCCCGTTTTCCCCCCTTTTTTTCCCCATTTTCTCCCTTTGTTATTCCCGTTTTTTCCCCTGTAGTTATTCCCGTTTTTCCCCGTTGTTATCCCCATTTTTCCCCCGTTTTCCCCCGTTGTTATTCCCATCTTTCCCCTGTTTCTCCCATTTTTTCCCCCCGTTTTTCCCCCTTTTTTTTTCCCATTTTCCCCCCTTTTTTTCCCCGTTTTTCCCTGTTTTTTCCCCACCTGCTGGATCATGTGCCGCACTTTTCTCTGCTGACTTTTCAACATGTCGTCCAGGTGATGAATTTTCTCCTTCAGCGTCGCCACCTCCTTTTCCAGCTGGGATGAGCTGGGGGGAAAATAAATTTAAAAAAAAAAAAATCAAATAAAAAAGGGGGGGGAAAAAAAGAAAAAAAAATCTCCAGGAATGGCCTCAAAAAAAATTTGGGAATAACCACCCACCCCCCTCCAAAAAAAAAAAAAAAAAAAAAAATTCCTGGAATTTCCTGCCCCAAAAATCAGCCTGGGAATGGTCAGATTCCCACCCCCCACCCCCCAAAAAAAATCAAATCAAAAAATAAAATAAAATGGGAATTTCCCATTCCCACTGTTCCCGTTGTGCCCATTGTTCCCATTCCTGTTTTTCCCATTATTCCTGTTGTTCCCATTGTTCCCATTGTTCTCATTCCCATTTTTCCCATTACTCCCATTATTCCCGTTATTCCCATTATTCCCGTTATTCCCATTATTCCTGTTATTCCCATTCCTACTGTTCCCGTTGTTCCCATCATTCCCATTGTTCCCATTATTCCCATTGTTCCCACTATTCCCATTCCCATTATTCCCATTATTCCCATTATTCCCATTATTCCCATTGTTCCCATTGTTCCCATTGTTCCCGTCATTCCCATTGTTCCCATTGTTCCCATTATTCCCATTCCCATTATTCCCATTGTTCCCATTGTTCCCATTATTCCCATTATTCCCATTCCCATTGTTCCCATTATTCCCGTTATTCCCATTATTCCCATTCCCATTATTCCCATTATTCCCATTCCCATTGTTCCCATTATTCCAATGGTTCCCATTATTCCCATTGTTCCCATTATTCCCATTGTTCCCATTATTCCCATTGTTCCCATTATTCCCATTATTCCCATTGTTCCCATTGTTCCCATTATTCCCATTCCCATTGTTCCCATTATTCCCATTCCCATTATTCCCATTGTTCCCATTATTCCCATTGTTCCCATTGTTCCCATTGTTCCCATTATTCCCATTGTTCCCATTATTCCCATTGTTCCCATTGTTCCCATTATTCCCATTATTCCCATTCCCATTGTTCCCATTATTCCAATGGTTCCCATTATTCCTATTGTTCCCATTATTCCCATTGTTCCCATTATTCCCATTCCCATTATTCCCATTGTTCCCATTATTCCCATTATTCCCATTGTTCCCATTATTCCCGTTATTCCCATTATTCCCATTCCCATTATTCCCATTATTCCCATTCCCATTGTTCCCATTATTCCAATGGTTCCCATTATTCCAATGGTTCCCATTATTCCCATTGTTCCCATTATTCCCATTGTTCCCGTTATTCCCATTCCCATTATTCCCATTGTTCCCGTTATTCCCGTTAATCCCGTCTTTCCTGTCATTTTTCCCACTCTCACCATTTCCGCTGTTCCCATTATTCCCATTATTCCTGTTTTTTTTCCCTGTTCTTTTCCCAGTTCTTTTCCCCATTATTCCCGTTCTTTTCCCGTTCTTTCCCCGTTCTTTTCCCCGTTATCCCGTTCTTTTCCCCATTATTCCCGTTCTTTTCCCGTTCTTTCCCCCATTCTTTTCCCCCTTATCCCGTTCTTTCCCCGTTCTTTTCCCCCTTATCCCGTTCTTTCCCCGTTCTTTTCCCCATTATTCCCGTTCTTTTCCCCATTCTTTTCCCCATTCTTTTCCCCCTTATCCCGTTCTTTCCCCGTTCTTTTCCCCCTTATCCCGTTCTTTTCCCCATTATTCCCGTTCTTTTCCCCATTCTTTTCCCCCTTATCCCGTTCTTTCCCCGTTCTTTTCCCCATTATTCCCGTTCTTTTCCCCATTCTTTTCCCCATTCTTTTCCCCCTTATCCCGTTCTTTCCCCGTTCTTTTCCCCGTTATCCCGTTCTTTTCCCCATTATTCCCGTTCTTTTCCCGTTCTTTCCCCGTTCTTTTCCCCATTATTCCCGTTCTTTTCCCGTTCTTTCCCCGTTCTTTTCCCCATTATTCCCGTTATTTTCCCCGTTCTTTTCCCGTTCTTTCCCCGTTCTTTTTCCCATTCTTTTCCTGTTCTTTTCCCCGTTCTTTTCCCCGTTATCCCGTTCTTTTCCCTGTTCTTTTCCCCATTATTCCCGCTCTTTTCCCCATTATTCCCGTTCTTTTCCCCATTCTTTTCCTGGTTCTTTTCCTGGTTCTTTTCCCCGTTATTCCCGGTTCCTTTTCCAGTTCTTTTCCCCATTATCCCGTTCTTTTTCCCAGTTCTTTTCCCGTTCTTTTCCCGGTTCTTTTCCCCGTTAACCCATTCTTCCCCCCGTTCTTTTTCCCATTCTCTTCCCCGTTCTTTTCCCGGTTCTTTTCCCCTTTTTTTTCCCAGTTCTTTTTCCCCCGTTCTTTTCCCCATTATCCCTGTTCTTTTCCCATTCTTTTCCCCATTATTTCCCCCGTTCTTTCCCCCTGTTCCTTTCCCCCGTTCTTTTCCCGGTTCTTTCTTTTTCCCGGTTCTTTCTTTTTTCCCGGTTCTTTGTCCCGGTTCTTTTCCCGATTCTTTTTCCCGGTTCTTTCTTTTTCCCGGTTCTTTTCCCCGTTCTTTTTCCCGGTTCTTTCTTTTTCCCGGTTCTTTCTTTTTTCCTGGTTCTTTTTTTTTTCCCGGTTCTTTTTCCCGGTTCTTTTCTTTTTTTTTTCCCGGTTCTTTTCCCCCGTTCTTTTCCCCCGTTCTTTTCCTCCGTTCTTTTCCCGGTTCTTTTTCCCGGTTCTTTCTTTTTTCCCGGTTCTTTTCCCGATTCTTTTTCCGGTTCTTTTTCCCGGTTCTTTTCCCGGTTCTTTCTTTTTCCCGGTTCTTTTTTTTTTCCCGGTTCTTTTCCCCCGTTCTTTTCCCCCGTTCTTTTCCTCCATTCTTTTCCCGGTTCTTTTTCCCGGTTCTTTCTTTTTTCCCGGTTCTTTTTCCCGGTTCTTTCTTTTTCCCGGTTCTTTTCCCCGTTCTTTTTCCCGGTTCTTTCTTTTTCCCGGTTCTTTCTTTTTTCCTGGTTCTTTTTTTTTTCCCGGTTCTTTTTCCCGGTTCTTTTCTTTTTTTTTTCCCGGTTCTTTTCCCCCGTTCTTTTCCCCCGTTCTTTTCCTCCGTTCTTTTCCCGGTTCTTTTTCCCGGTTCTTTCTTTTTTCCCGGTTCTTTTCCCGATTCTTTTTCCGGTTCTTTTTCCCGGTTCTTTTCCCGGTTCTTTCTTTTTCCCGGTTCTTTTTTTTTTCCCGGTTCTTTTCCCCCGTTCTTTTCCCCCGTTCTTTTCCTCCATTCTTTTCCCGGTTCTTTTTCCCGGTTCTTTCTTTTTTCCCGGTTCTTTTTCCCGGTTCTTTTCCCGGTTCTTTCTTTTTTCCCGGTTCTTTTTCCCGGTTCTTTTCCCGGTTCTTTCTTTTTTCCCGGTTCTTTCTTTTTTCCTGGTTCTTTTTCCCGGTTCTTTCTTTTTCCCGGTTCCTCTCCTCACCGTTCCCGCTGTGCCGCTCTCTCCCCTTCGGCCGCCCGGAGCCGCTCGAGCTCCGCCTGCCCCGACTCCAACCGGGCCTGCAGATCCCGGCGCTCCTGCGGG
Organism: Cinclus cinclus; assembly: GCF_963662255.1. Taxonomy (NCBI): domain Eukaryota; kingdom Metazoa; phylum Chordata; class Aves; order Passeriformes; family Cinclidae; genus Cinclus; species Cinclus cinclus. The sequence continues at coordinate 53 of NW_026912225.1, read as the reverse complement.
AATTCCAGATCCCTGAATCCCGGAAACCCCAAATCCTGGAATCCCAAATCCCC
>NW_026912224.1:0-135000 GCF_963662255.1 Cinclus cinclus | reverse complement strand
GGGATTCTTAGATTGTTAGCCTGCATTGGGTCACAATGGTTCCTTGCTTCTCTTAACCCCTGTGCTGTCACAATGCATCCCATGCCCTTTTAGGCCACTTGATGTCACAATGAATCATTTGATTCTTGGCCTCCATGGTGTCATAATGGTTCCTTGTTTCTATTGGTCCCCATGCTGTCACAATTCATCCCTGGCCCTTTTACGCCCCCTGGTGTCAAATGGAATCCTGGGATTATTAGCCTCCATTGGGTCACAATGGATCCTTGCTTCTCTTAACCCCTGTGGTGTCACAATGCATCCCATGCCCTTTTAGGCCACTTGATGTCACAATGAATCATTTGATTCTTGGCCTCCACGGTGGCATAATTGATCCTTGCTTCTATTGGTCCCCGTGCTGCATCAATCCATCCCTGGCCCTTTTTATACCCCCTGGTGCCACAAGGGATCATTAGATTGTTAGCCTGCATTGGGTCACAATGGTTCCTTGCTTCTCTTAACCTCTGTGGTGTCACAATGCATTCCAAGCCCTTTTAGGCCACTTGGTCTTACAATGAACCATTTGATTCTTGGCCTTCATGGTGTCATAATGGTTCCTTGCTTCCAGAGGTCCCCATGCTGTCAGAGTCCATCCGTGGCCCTTTTGCGCCCCCTGGTGTCACAAGGGATTCTTAGATTGTTAGCCTGCATTGGGTAACAATGGTTCCTTGGTTCTCTTAACCCCTGTGGTGTCACAATGCATCCCATGCCCTTTTAGGCCACTTGATGTCACAATGAATCATTTGATTCTTGGCCTCCACGGTGGCATAATAGATCCTTGCTTCTATTGGTCCCCGTGCTGTAACAATCCATCCCTGGCCCTTTTTATAACCCCTGGTGCCACAAGGGATCATTAGATTGTTAGCCTGCATTGGGTCACAATGGTTCCTGGCTTCTCTTAACCTCTGTGGTGTCAGAATGCATTCCAAGCCCTTTTAGGCCACTTGGTCTTACAATGAACCATTTGATTCTTGGCCTTCATGGTGTCATAATGGTTCCTTGCTTCTATATGTCCCCATGATGTCAGAGTTCATCCATGGTCCTTTTTCGCCCCCTGGTGTCAAAAGGGATTCTTAGATTGATAGCCTTCATTGGGTTACAATGGTGCCTTGCTTCTCTTAACCCCTGTGGTGTCACAATGCATCCCATGCCCTTTTAGGCCACTTGATGTCACAATGAATCATTTGATTCTTGGCCTCCAAGGTGGCATAATTGTACCAGGTTTTACTGGGGCCCCATGCTTTCACAATTCATCCCTGGCCCTTTTAGGCCCATTGGTGTCACAAGGGATCATTAGATTGTTAGCCTGCATTGGGTCACAATGGTTCCTTGCTTCTCTTAACCTCTGTGGTGTCACAATGCATTCCAAGCCCTTTTAGGACACTTGGTCTTACAATGAACCATTTGATTCTTGGCCTTCATGGTGTCATAATGGTTCCTTGCTTCTATAGGTCCCCATGCTGTCACGGTTCATCCGTGGTCATTTTGCGCCCCCTGGTGTCAAAAGGGATTCTTAGATTGTTAGCCTACATTGGGTCACAATGGTTCCTTGCTTCTCTTAACCTCTGTGCTGTCACAATGCATCCCATGCCCTTTTAGGCCACTTGATGTCACAATGAATCATTTAATTCTTGGCCTCCATGGTGGCATAATAGATCCTTGCTTGTATTGGTCCCCGTGATGTAACAATTCATCCCTGCCCCTTTTAGGCCCATTGGTGTCACAAGGGATCATTAGATTGTTAGCCTGCATTGGGTCACAATGGTTCCTTGCTTCTCTTAAGCTCTGTGGTGTCACAATGCATCCCATGCCCTTTTAGGCCACTTGATGTCACAATGAATCATTTGATTCTTGGCCTCCATGGTGGCATAATAGATCCTTGCTTCTATTGGTCCCCGTGCTGTAACAATCCATCCCTGGCCCTTTTTATACCCCCCGGTGCCACAAGGGATCATTAGATTGTTAGCCTGCATTGGGTCACAATGGTTCCTTGCTTCTCTTAACCTCTGTGCTGTCACAATGCATTCCAAGCCCTTTTAGGCCACTTGGTCTTACAATGAACCATTTGATTCTTGGCCTTCATGGTGTCATAATGGTTCCTTGCTTCTATAGGTCCCCATGCTGTCAGAGTTCATCCGTGGTCCTTTTGCGCCCCCTGGTGTCAAAAGGGATTCTTAGATTGTTAGCCTGCATTGGGTCACAATGGTTCCTTGCTTCTCTTAACCCCTGTGGTGTCACAATGCATCCCATGCCCTTTTAAGCCACTTGATGTCACAATGAATCATTTGATTCTTGGCCTCCATGGTGGCTTGATTGTACCATGTTTTCACTGGGCCCCATGCTTTCACAATACATCCCTGCCCCTTTTAGGCCCATTGGTGTCAAAAGGGATTATTAGATTGTTAGCCTCCATTGGGTCACAATGGATCCTTGCTTCTCTTAACCCCTGTGGTGTCACAATGCATCCCATGCCCTTTTAGGCCACTTGATGTCACAATGAATCATTTGATTCTTGGCCTCCATTGTGGCATAATAGATCCTTGCTTCTATTGGTCCCCGTGCTGTAACAATCCATCCCTGGCCCTTTTTATACCCCCTGGTGCCACAAGGGATCATTAGATTGTTAGCCTGCATTGGGTCACAATGGTTCCTTGCTTCTCTTAACCTCTGTGCTGTCACAATGCATTCCAAGCCCTTTTAGGCCACTTGGTCTTACAATGAACCATTTGATTCTTGGCCTCCATGGTGGCGTAATGGTTCCTTGCTTCTATAGGTCCCCATGATGTCAGAGTTCATCCATGGTCCTTTTTCGCCCCCTGGTGTCAAAAGGGATTCTTAGATTGTTAGCCTTCATTGGGTTACAATGGTGCCTTGCTTCTCTTAACCCCTGTGGTGTCACAATGCATCCCATGCCCTTTTAGGCCACTTGATGTCACAATGAATAATTTGATTCTTGGCCTCCATGGTGGCATAATTGTACCAGGTTTTACTGGGGCCCCATGCTTTCACAATTCATCCCTGGCCCTTTTAGGCCCTTTGGTGTCACAAGGGATCATTAGATTGTTAGCCTGCATTGGGTCACAATGGTTCCTTGCTTCTCTTAACCTCTGTGGTGTCACAATGCATTCCAAGCCCTTTTAGGCCACTTGATGTCACAATGAATCATTTGATTCTTGGCCTCCATGGTGGCATAATTGTACCAGGTTTTACTGGGGCCCCATGCTTTCACAATTCATCCCTGGCCCTTTTAGGCCCTTTGGTGTCACAAGGGATCATTAGATTGTTAGCCTGCATTGGGTCACAATGGTTCCTTGCTTCTCTTAACCTCTGTGGTGTCACAATGCATTCCAAGCCCTTTTAGGCCACTTGGTCTTACAATGAACCATTTGATTCTTGGCCTTCATGGTGTCATAATGGTTCCTTGCTTCTATAGGTCCCCATGCTGTCACGGTTCATCCGTGGTCATTTTGTGCCCCCTGGTGTCAAAAGGGATTCTTAGATTGTTAGCCTACATTGGGTCACAATGGTTCCTTGCTTCTCTTAACCCCTGTGCTGTCACAATGCATCCCATGCCCTTTTAGGCCACTTGATGTCACAATGAATCATTTGATTCTTGGCCTCCATTGTGGCATAATAGATCCTTGCTTCTATTGGTCCCCGTGCTGTAACAATCCATCCCTGGCCCTTTTTATACCCCCTGGTGCCACAAGGGATCATTAGATTGTTAGCCTGCATTGGGTCACAATGGTTCCTTGCTTCTCTTAACCTCTGTGGTGTCACAATGCATTCCAAGCCCTTTTAGGCCACTTGGTCTTACAATGAACCATTTGATTCTTGGCCTTCATGGTGTCATAATAGATCCTTGCTTCCATTGGTCCCCGTGCTGTAACAATCCATCCCTGGCCCTTTTAGGCCCTTTGGTGTCACAAGGGATCATTAGATTGTTAGCCTGCATTGGGTCACAATGGTTCCTTGCTTCTCTTAACCCCTGTGGTGTCACAATGCATCCCATGCCCTTTTAGGCCACTTGATGTCACAATGAATCATTTGATTCTTGGCCTCCATGGTGGCGTAATTGTACCAGGTTTTAATTGGGCCCCATGCTTTCACAATACATCCCTGCCCCTTTTAGGCCCATTGGTGTCAAAAGGGATCATTAGATTGTTAGCCTCCATTGGGTCACAATGGATCCTTGCTTCTCTTAACGCCTGTGCTGTCACAATGCATCCCATGCCCTTTTAGGCCACTTGATGTCACAATGAATCATTTGATTCTTGGCCTCCACGGTGGCATAATAGATCCTTGCTTCTATTGGTCCCCGTGCTGTAACAATCCATCCCTGGCCCTTTTTATAGCCCCTGGTGCCACAAGGGATCATTAGATTGTTAGCCTGCATTGGGTCACAATGGTTCCTGGCTTCTCTTAACCTCTGCGGTGTCACAATGTATTCCAAGCCCTTTTAGGCCACTTGGTCTTACAATGAACCATTTGATTCTTGGCCTTCATGGTGTCATAATGGTTCCTTGCTTCTATAGGTCCCCATGCTGTCAGAGTTCATCCATGGTCATTTTGCGCCCCCTTGTGCCACAAGGGATTCTTAGATTGTTAGCCTGCATTGGGTCACAATGGTTCCTTGCTTCTCTTAACCTCTGTGCTGTCACAATGCATTCCAAGCCCTTTTAGGCCACTTGGTCTTACAATGAACGATTTGATTCTTGGCCTTCATGGTGTCATAATAGATCCTTGCTTCTATTGGTCCCCGTGCTGTAACAATCCATCCCTGGCCCTTTTAGGCCCTTTGGTGTCACAAGGGATCATTAGATTGTTAGCCTGCATTGGGTCACAATGGTTCCTTGCTTCTCTTAACCCCTGTGGTGTCACAATGCATCCCATGCCCTTTTAGGCCACTTGATGTCACAATGAATCATTTGATTCTTGGCCTCCATGGTGGCGTAATTGTACCAGGTTTTAATTGGACCCCATGCTTTCACAATACATGCCTGCCCCTTTTAGGCCCATTGGTGTCACAAGGGATCATTAGATTGTTAGCCTCCATTGGGTCACAATGGATCCTTGCTTCTCTTAACCCCTGTGCTGTCACAATGCATCCCATGCCCTTTTAGGCCACTTGATGTCACAATGAATTATTTGATTCTTGGCCTCCATGGTGGCATAATAGATCCTTGCTTCTATTGGTCCCCGTGCTGTAACAATCCATCCCTGGCCCTTTTAGGCCCATTGGTGTCACTAGGGATCATTAGATTGTTAGCCTGCAATGGGTCACAATGGTTCCTTGCTTCTCTTAACCTCTGTGCTGTCACAATGCATTCCAAGCCCTTTTAGGCCACTTGATGTCACAATGAACCATTTGATTCTTGGCCTTCATGGTGTCATAATGGTTCCTTGCTTCCATAGGTCCCCATGCTGTCAGAGTCCATCCGTGGCCCTTTTGCGCCCCCTGGTGTCACAAGGGATTCTTAGATTGTTAGCCTGCATTGGGTAACAATGGTTCCTTGGTTCTCTTAACGCCTGTGGTGTCACAATGCATCCCATGCCCTTTTAGGCCACTTGATGTCACAATGAATCATTTGATTCTTGGCCTCCATGGTGGCTTGATTGTACCATGTTTTCACTGGGCCCCATGCTTTCACAATACATCCCTGCCCCTTTTAGGCCCATTGGTGTCAAAAGGGATTATTAGATTGTTAGCCTCCATTGGGTCACAATGGATCCTTGCTTCTCTTAACCCCTGTGCTGTCACAATGCATCCCATGCCCTTTTAGGCCACTTGATGTCACAATGAATCATTTGATTCTTGGCCTCCATGGTGGCATAATAGATCCTTGCTTCTATTGGTCCCCGTGCTGTAACAATCCATCCCTGGCCCTTTTTATACCCCCTGGTGCCACAAGGGATCATTAGATTGTTAGCCTGCATTGGGTCACAATGGTTCCTTGCTTCTCTTAACCTCTGTGCTGTCACAATGCATTCCAAGCCCTTTTAGGCCACTTGGTCTTACAATGAACCATTTGATTCTTGGCCTTCATGGTGTCATAATGGTTCCTTGCTTCTATAGGTCCCCATGATGTCAGAGTTCATCCATGGTCCTTTTTCGCCCCCTGGTGTCAAAAGGGATTCTTAGATTGTTAGCCTTCATTGGGTTACAATGGTGCCTTGCTTCTCTTAACCCCTGTGGTGTCACAATGCATCCCATGCCCTTTTAGGCCACTTGATGTCACAATGAATCATTTGATTCTTGGCCTCCATGGTGGCGAAATTGTACCAGGTTTTAATTGGGCCCCATGCTTTCACAATACATGCCTGCCCTTTTAGGCCCATTGGTGTCAAAAGGGATCATTAGATTGTTAGCCTCCATTGGGTCACAATGGATCCTTGCTTCTCTTAACCTCTGTGATGTCACAATGCATCCCATGCCCTTTTAGGCCACTTGATGTCACAATGAATTATTTGATTCTTGGCCTCCATGGTGGCATAATTGTACCAGGTTTTACTGGGGCCCCATGCTTTCACAATTCATCCCTGGCCCTTTTAGGCCCATTGGTGTCACAAGGGATCATTAGATTGTTAGCCTGCATTGGGTCACAATGGTTCCTTGCTTCTCTTAACCTCTGTGCTGTCACAATGCATTCCAAGCCCTTTTAGGCCACTTGGTCTTACAATGAACCATTTGATTCTTGGCCTTCATGGTGTCATAATGGTTCCTTGCTTCTATAGGTCCCCATGCTGTCAGAGTTCATCCGTGGTCCTTTTGCGCCACCTGGTTTCAAAAGGGATTCTTAGATTGTTAGCCTGCATTGGGTCACAATGGTTCCTTGCTTCTCTTAACCCCTGTGGTGTCACAATGCATCCCATGCCCTTTTAGGCCACTTGATGTCACAATGAATCATTTGATTCTTGGCCTCCATGGTGGCATAACTGTACCAGGTTTTACTGGGGCCCCATGCTTTCACAATTCATCCCTGGCCCTTTTAGGCCCATTGGTGTCACAAGGGATCATTAGATTGTTAGCCTGCATTGGGTCACAATGGTTCCTTGCTTCTCTTAACCTCTGTGCTGTCACAATGCATTCCAAGCCCTTTTAGGCCACTTGGTCTTACAATGAACCATTTGATTCTTGGCCTTCATGGTGTCATAATGGTTCCTTGCTTCTATAGGTCCCCATGCTGTCAAGGTTCATCCGTGGTCATTTTGCGCCCCCTGGTGTCAAAAGGGATTCTTAGATTGTTAGCCTGCATTGGGTCACAATGGTTCCTTGCTTCTCTTAACCCCTGTGGTGTCACAATGCATCCCATGCCCTTTTAGGCCACTTGATGTCACAATGAATCATTTGATTCTTGGCCTCCATGGTGTCATAATGGTTCCTTGTTTCTATTGGTCCCCATGCTGTCACAATTCATCCCTGGCCCTTTTACGCCCCCTGGTGTCAAATGGGATCCTGGGATTATTAGCCTGCATTGGGTCACAATGGATCCTTGCTTCTCTTAACCTCTGTGCTGTCACAATGCATTCCAAGCCCTTTTAGGCCACTTGATGTCACAATGAACCATTTGATTCTTGGCCTTCATGGTGTCATAGTGGTTCCTTGCTTCTATAGGTCCCCATGCTGTCAGAGTTCATCCGTGGTCCTTTTGCGCCCCCTGGTGTCAAAAGGGATTCTTAGATTGTTAGCCTGCATTGGGTTACAATGGTGCCTTGCTTCTCTTAACCCCTGTGGTGTCACAATGCATCCCATGCCCTTTTAGGCCACTTGATGTCACAATGAATCATTTGATTCTTGGCCTCCATGGTGGCGAAATTGTACCAGGTTTTAATTGGGCCCCATGCTTTCACAATACATGCCTGCCCTTTTAGGCCCATTGGTGTCAAAAGGGATCATTAGATTGTTAGCCTCCATTGGGTCACAATGGATCCTTGCTTCTCTTAACCTCTGTGGTGTCACAATGCATCCCATGCCCTTTTAGGCCACTTGATGTCACAATGAATTATTTGATTCTTGGCCTCCACGGTGGCATAATTGTACCAGGTTTTACTGGGGCCCCATGCTTTCACAATTCATCCCTGGCCCTTTTAGGCCCATTGGTGTCACAAGGGATCATTAGATTGTTAGCCTGCATTGGGTCACAATGGTTCCTTGCTTCTCTTAACCTCTGTGCTGTCACAATGCATTCCAAGCCCTTTTAGGCCACTTGGTCTTACAATGAACCATTTGATTCTTGGCCTTCATGGTGTCATAATGGTTCCTTGCTTCTATAGGTCCCCATGCTGTCAGAGTTCATCCGTGGTCCTTTTGCGCCACCTGGTTTCAAAAGGGATTCTTAGATTGTTAGCCTGCATTGGGTCACAATGGTTCCTTGCTTCTCTTAACCCCTGTGGTGTCACAATGCATCCCATGCCCTTTTAGGCCACTTGATGTCACAATGAATCATTTGATTCTTGGCCTCCATGGTGGCATAACTGTACCAGGTTTTACTGGGGCCCCATGCTTTCACAATTCATCCCTGCCCCTTTTAGGCCCATTGGTGTCACAAGGGATCATTAGATTGTTAGCCTGCATTGGGTCACAATGGTTCCTTGCTTCTCTTAACCTCTGTGGTGTCACAATGCATTCCAAGCCCTTTTAGGCCACTTGGTCTTACAATGAACCATTTGATTCTTGGCCTTCATGGTGTCATAATGGTTCCTTGCTTCTATAGGTCCCCATGCTGTCAAGGTTCATCCGTGGTCATTTTGCGCCCCCTGGTGTCAAAAGGGATTCTTAGATTGTTAGCCTGCATTGGGTCACAATGGTTCCTTGCTTCTCTTAACCCCTGTGGTGTCACAATGCATCCCATGCCCTTTTAGGCCACTTGATGTCACAATGAACCATTTGATTCTTGGCCTTCATGGTGTCATAATGGTTCCTTGCTTCTATAGGTCCCCATGCTGTCAGAGTTCATCCGTGGTCCTTTTGCGCCCCCTGGTGTCACAAGGGATTCTTAGATTGTTAGCCTGCATTGGGTAACAATGGTTCCTTGGTTCTCTTAACACCTGTGGTGTCACAATGCATCCCATGCCCTTTTAGGCCACTTGATGTCACAATGAATCATTTGATTCTTGGCCTCCATGTTGGCTTGATTGTACCATGTTTTCACTGGGCCCCATGCTTTCACAATACATCCCTGACCCTTTTAGGCCCATTGGTGTCAAAAGGGATCCTTAGATTGTTAGCCTCAATTGGGTGACAATGGATCCTTGCTTCTCTTAACCCCTGTGCTGTCACAATGCATCCCATGCCCTTTTAGGCCACTTGATGTCACAATGAATCATTTGATTCTTGGCCTCCACGGTGGCATAATAGATCCTTGCTTCTATTGGTCCCCGTGCTGTAACAATCCATCCCTGGCCCTTTTTATACCCCCTGGTGCCACAAGGGATCATTACATTGTTAGCCTGCATAGGGTCACAATGGTTCCTTGCTTCTCTTAACCTCTGTGCTGTCACAATGCATTCCAAGCCCTTTTAGGCCACTTGATGTCACAATGAACCATTTGATTCTTGGCCTTCATGGTGTCATAATGGTTCCTTGCTTCTATAGGTCCCCATGCTGTCAGAGTTCATCCGTGGTCATTTTGCGCCCCCTTGTGCCACAAGGGATTCTTAGATTGTTAGCCTGCATTGGGTCACAATGGTTCCTTGCTTCTCTTAACCCCTGTGGTGTCACAATGCATCCCATGCCCTTTTAGGCCACTTGATGTCACAATGAATCATTTGATTCTTGGCCTCCATGGTGGCGAAATTGTACCAGGTTTTAATTGGGCCCCATGCTTTCACAATACATCCCTGCCCTTTAAGGCCCATTGGTGTCAAAAGGGATCATTAGATTGTTAGCCTCCATTGGGTCACAATGGATCCTTGCTTCTCTTAACCTCTGTGGTGTCACAATGCATCCCATGCCCTTTTAGGCCACTTGATGTCACAATGAATCATTTGATTCTTGGCCTCCATGGTGGCATAATAGATCCTTGCTTCTATTGGTCCCCGTGCTGTAACAATCCATCCCTGGCCCTTTTTATACCCCCCGGTGCCACAAGGGATCATTAGATTGTTAGCCTGCATTGGGTCACAATGGTTCCTTGCTTCTCTTAACCTCTGTGCTGTCACAATGCATTCCAAGCCCTTTTAGGCCACTTGATGTCACAATGAACCATTTGATTCTTGGCCTTCATGGTGTCATAATGGTTCCTTGTTTCTATAGGTCCCCATGCTGTCAGAGTTCATCCGTGGTCCTTTTGCGCCCCCTGGTGTCAAAAGGGATTCTTAGATTGTTAGCCTGCATTGGGTTGCAATGGTGCCTTGCTTCTCTTAACCCCTGTGGTGTCACAATGCATCCCATGCCCTTTTAGGCCACTTGATGTCACAATGAATCATTTGATTCTTGGCCTCCATGGTGGCGAAATTGTACCAGGTTTTAATTGGGCCCCATGCTTTCACAATACATCCCTGCCCTTTTAGGCCCATTGGTGTCAAAAGGGATCATTAGATTGTTAGCCTCCATTGGGTCACAATGGATCCTTGCTTCTCTTAACCTCTGTGGTGTCACAATGCATCCCATGCCCTTTTAGGCCACTTGATGTCACAATGAATTATTTGATTCTTGGCCTCCATGGTGGCATAATAGATCCTTGCTTCTATTGGTCCCCGTGCTGTAACAATCCATCCCTGGCCCTTTTAGGCCCATTGGTGTCACTAGGGATCATTAGATTGTTAGCCTGCATTGGGTCACAATGGATCCTTGCTTCTCTTAACCTCTGTGGTGTCACAATGCATTCCAAGCCCTTTTAGGCCACTTGGTCTTACAATGAACCATTTGATTCTTGGCCTTCATGGTATCATAATGGTTCCTTGCTTCCATAGGTCCCCATGCTGTCAGAGTCCATCCGTGGCCCTTTTGCGCCCCCTGGTGTCACAAGGGATTCTTAGATTGTTAGCCTGCATTGGGTAACAATGGTTCCTTGGTTCTCTTAACCCCTGTGGTGTCACAATGCATCCCATGCCCTTTTAGGCCACTTGATGTCACAATGAATCATTTGATTCTTGGCCTCCATGGTGGCTTGATTGTACCATGTTTTCACTGGGCCCCATGCTTTCACAATACATCCCTGCCCCTTTTAGGCCCATTGGTGTCAAAAGGGATTATTAGATTATTAGCCTCCATTGGGTCACAATGGATCCTTGCTTCTCTTAACCCCTGTGGTGTCACAATGCATCCCATGCCCTTTTAGGCCACTTGATGTCACAATGAATCATTTGATTCTTGGCCTCCACGGTGGCATAATTGATCCTTGCTTCTATTGGTCCCCGTGCTGTAACAATCCATCCCTGGCCCTTTTTATACCCCCTGGTGCCACAAGGGATCATTACATTGTTAGCCTGCATTGGGTCACAATGGTTCCTTGATTCTCTTAACCTCTGTGGTGTCACAATGCATCCCATGCCCTTTTAGGCCACTTGGTCTTACAATGAACCATTTGATTCTTGGCCTTCATGGTGTCATAATGGTTCCTTGCTTCTATAGGTCCCCATGCTGTCAGAGTTCATCCGTGGTCCTTTTGCGCCCCCTGGTGTCAAAAGGGATTCTTAGATTGTTAGCCTGCATTGGGTTACAATGGTGCCTTGCTTCTCTTAACCCCTGTGGTGTCACAATGCATCCCATGCCCTTTTAGGCCACTTGATGTCACAATGAATCATTTGATTCTTGGCCTCCATGTTGGCTTGATTGTACCATGTTTTCACTGGGCCCCATGCTTTCACAATACATCCCTGACCCTTTTAGGCCCATTGGTGTCAAAAGGGATCCTTAGATTGTTAGCCTCAATTGGGTGACAATGGATCCTTGCTTCTCTTAACCCCTGTGCTGTCACAATGCATCCCATGCCCTTTTAGGCCACTTGATGTCACAATGAATCATTTGATTCTTGGCCTCCACGGTGGCATAATAGATCCTTGCTTCTATTGGTCCCCGTGCTGTAACAATCCATCCCTGGCCCTTTTTATACCCCCCGGTGCCACAAGGGATCATTAGATTGTTAGCCTGCATAGGGTCACAATGGTTCCTTGCTTCTCTTAACCTCTGTGGTGTCACAATGCATTCCAAGCCCTTTTAGGCCACTTGATGTCACAATGAACCATTTGATTCTTGGCCTTCATGGTGTCATAATGGTTCCTTGCTTCTATAGGTCCCCATGCTGTCAGAGTTCATCCGTGGTCATTTTGCGCCCCCTTGTGCCACAAGGGATTCTTAGATTGTTAGCCTGCATTGGGTCACAATGGTTCCTTGCTTCTCTTAACCCCTGTAATGTCACAATGCATCCCATGCCCTTTTAGGCCACTTGATGTCACAATGAATCATTTGATTCTTGGCCTCCATGGTGGCGAAATTGTACCAGGTTTTAATTGGGCCCCATGCTTTCACAATACATCCCTGCCCTTTAAGGCCCATTGGTGTCAAAAGGGATCATTAGATTGTTAGCCTCCATTGGGTCACAATGGATCCTTGCTTCCCTTAACCTCTGTGGTGTCACAATGCATCCCATGCCCTTTTAGGCCACTTGATGTCACAATGAATTATTTGATTCTTGGCCTCCATGGTGGCATAATAGATCCTTGCTTCTATTGGTCCCCGTGCTGTAACAATCCATCCCTGGCACTTTTTATACCCCCTGGTGTCACAAGGGATCATTAGATTGTTAGCCTGCATTGGGTCACAATGGTTCCTTGCTTCTCTTAACCTCTGTGCTGTCACAATGCATCCCATGCCCTTTTAGGCCACTTGATGTCACAATGAATCATTTGATTCTTGGCCTCCATGGTGGCATAATAGATCCTTGCTTCTATTGGTCCCCGTGTTGTAACAATTCATCCCTGCCCCTTTTAGGCCCATTGGTGTCACAAGGGATCATTAGATTGTTAGCCTGCATTGGGTCACAATGGTTCCTTGCTTCTCTTAACCTCTGTGGTGTCACAATGCATCCCATGCCCTTTTAGGCCACTTGATGTCACAATGAATCATTTGATTCTTGGCCTCCATGGTGGCATAATAGATCCTTGCTTCTATTGGTCCCCGTGCTGTAACAATCCATCCCTGGCCCTTTTTATACCCCCCGGTGCCACAAGGGATCATTAGATTGTTAGCCTGCATTGGGTCACAATGGTTCCTTGCTTCTCTTAACCTCTGTGCTGTCACAATGCATTCCAAGCCCTTTTAGGCCACTTGATGTCACAATGAACCATTTGATTCTTGGCCTTCATGGTGTCATAATGGTTCCTTGCTTCTATAGGTCCCCATGCTGTCAGAGTTCATCCGTGGTCCTTTTGCGCCACCTGGTTTCAAAAGGGATTCTTAGATTGTTAGCCTGCATTGGGTCACAATGGTTCCTTGCTTCTCTTAACCCCTGTGGTGTCACAATGCATCCCATGCCCTTTTAGGCCACTTGATGTCACAATGAATCATTTGATTCTTGGCCTCCATGGTGGCATAATTGTACCAGGTTTTACTGGGGCCCCATGCTTTCACAATTCATCCCTGGCCCTTTTAGGCCCATTGGTGTCACAAGGGATCATTAGATTGTTAGCCTGCATTGGGTCACAATGGTTCCTTGCTTCTCTTAACCTCTGTGGTGTCACAATGCATCCCATGCCCTTTTAGGCCTCTTGGTCTTACAATGAACCATTTGATTCTTGGCCTTCATGGTGTCATAATGGTTCCTTGCTTCTATAGGTCCCCATGCTGTCAAGGTTCATCCGTGGTCATTTTGGGCCCCCTGGTGTCAAAAGGGATTCTTAGATTGTTAGCCTGCATTGGGTCACAATGGTTCCTTGCTTCTCTTAACCCCTGTGGTGTCACAATGCATCCCATGCCCTTTTAGGCCACTTGATGTCACAATGAATCATTTGATTCTTGGCCTCCATGGTGTCATAATGGTTCCTTGTTTCTATTGGTCCCCATGCTGTCACAATTCATCCCTGGCCCTTTTACGCCCCCTGGTGTCAAATGGAATCCTGGGATTATTAGCCTCCATTGGGTCACAATGGATCCTTGCTTCTCTTAACCCCTGTGGTGTCACAATGCATCCCATGCCCTTTTAGGCCACTTGATGTCACAATGAATCATTTGATTCTTGGCCTCCACGGTGGCATAATTGATCCTTGCTTCTATTGGTCCCCGTGCTGTAACAATCCATCCCTGGCCCTTTTTATACCCCCTGGTGCCACAAGGGATCATTAGATTGTTAGCCTGCATAGGGTCACAATGGTTCCTTGCTTCTCTTAACCTCTGTGGTGTCACAATGCATCCCATGCCCTTTTAGGCCACTTGGTCTTACAATGAACCATTTGATTCTTGGCCTTCATGGTGTCATAATGGTTCCTTGCTTCTATAGGTCCCCATGCTGTCAGAGTTCATCCGTGGTCCTTTTGCGCCACCTGGTTTCAAAAGGGATTCATAGATTGTTAGCCTGCATTGGGTCACAATGGTTCCTTGCTTCTCTTAACCCCTGTGGTGTCACAATGCATCCCATGCCCTTTTAGGCCACTTGATGTCACAATGAATCATTTGATTCTTGGCCTCCATGGTGGCTTGATTGTACCATGTTTTCACTGGGCCCCATGCTTTCACAATACATCCCTGCCCCTTTTACGCCCATTGGTGTCAAAAGGGATTATTAGATTGTTAGCCTCCATTGGGTCACAATGGATCCTTGCTTCTCTTAACCCCTGTGCTGTCACAATGCATCCCATGCCCTTTTAGGCCACTTGATGTCACAATGAATCATTTGATTCTTGGCCTGCACGGTGGCATAATAGATCCTTGCTTCTATTGGTCCCCGTGCTGTAACAATCCATCCCTGGCCCTTTTTATACCCCCCGGTGCCACAAGGGATCATTAGATTGTTAGCCTGCATTGGGTCACAATGGTTCCTTGCTTCTCTTAACCTCTGTGGTGTCACAATGCATTCCAAGCCCTTTTAGGCCACTTGATGTCACAATGAACCATTTGATTCTTGGCCTTCATGGTGTCATAATGGTTCCTTGCTTCTATAGGTCCCCATGCTGTCAGAGTTCATCCGTGGTCCTTTTGCGCCCCCTGGTGTCAAAAGGGATTCTTAGATTGTTAGCCTGCATTGGGTTACAATGGTGCCTTGGTTCTCTTAACCCCTGTGGTGTCACAATGCATCCCATGCCCTTTTAGGCCACTTGATGTCACAATGAATCATTTGATTCTTGGCCTCCATGTTGGCTTGATTGTACCATGTTTTCACTGGGCCCCATGCTTTCACAATCCATCCCTGACCCTTTTAGGCCCATTGGTGTCAAAAGGGATCCTTAGATTGTTAGCCTCAATTGGGTGACAATGGATCCTTGCTTTTCTTAACCTCTGTGGTGTCACAATGCATTCCAAGCCCTTTTAGGCCACTTGATGTCACAATGAACCATTTGATTCTTGGCCGTCATGGTGTCATAATCGTTCCTTGCTTCTATAGGTCCCCATGCTGTCAGAGTTCATCCGTGGTCATTTTGCGCCCCCTTGTGCCACAAGGGATTCTTAGATTGTTAGCCTGCATTGGGTCACAATGGTTCCTTGCTTCTCTTAACCCCTGTGGTGTCACAATGCATCCCATGCCCTTTTAGGCCACTTGATGTCACAATGAATCATTTGATTCTTGGCCTCCATGGTGGCGTAATTGTACCAGGTTTTAATTGGGCCCCATGCTTTCACAATACATCCCTGCCCTTTTAGGCCCATTGGTGTCAAAAGGGATCATTAGATTGTTAGCCTCCATTGGGTCACAATGGATCCTTGCTTCTCTTAACGCCTGTGCTGTCACAATGCATCCCATGCCCTTTTAGGCCACTTGATGTCACAATGAATTATTTGATTCTTGGCCTCCATGGTGGCATAATAGATCCTTGCTTCTATTGGTCCCCGTGCTGTAACAATCCATCCCTGGGCCTTTTTATACCCCCTGGTGTCACAAGGGATCATTAGATTGTTAGCCTGCATTGGGTCACAATGGTTCCTTGCTTCTCTTAACCTCTGTGCTGTCACAATGCATCCCATGCCCTTTTAGGCCACTTGATGTCACAATGAATCATTTGATTCTTGGCCTCCATGGTGGCATAATAGATCCTTGCTTCTATTGGTCCCCGTGTTGTAACAATTCATCCCTGCCCCTTTTAGGCCCATTGGTGTCACAAGGGATCATTAGATTGTTAGCCTGCATTGGGTCACAATGGTTCCTTGCTTCTCTTAACCTCTGTGGTGTCACAATGCATCCCATGCCCTTTTAGGCCACTTGATGTCACAATGAATCATTTGATTCTTGGCCTTCATGGTGTCATAATGGTTCCTTGCTTCTATAGGTCCCCATGCTGTCAGAGTTCATCCGTGGTCCTTTTGCGCCACCTGGTTTCAAAAGGGATTCTTAGATTGTTAGCCTGCATTGGGTCACAATGGTTCCTTGCTTCTCGTAACCCCTGTGGTGTCACAATGCATCCCATGCCCTTTTAGGCCACTTGATGTCACAATGAATCATTTGATTCTTGGCCTCCATGGTGGCATAACTGTACCAGGTTTTACTGGGGCCCCATGCTTTCACAATTCATCCCTGGCCCTTTTAGGCCCATTGGTGTCACAAGGGATCATTAGATTGTTAGCCTGCATTGGGTCACAATGGTTCCTTGCTTCTCTTAACCTCTGTGGTGTCACAATGCATTCCAAGCCCTTTTAGGCCACTTGGTCTTACAATGAACCATTTGATTCTTGGCCTTCATGGTGTCATAATGGTTCCTTGCTTCTATAGGTCCCCATGCTGTCAAGGTTCATCCGTGGTCCTTTTGCGCCCCCTGTTGTCAAAAGGGATTCTTAGATTGTTAGCCTGCATTGGGTCACAATGGTTCCTTGCTTCTCTTAACCCCTGTGGTGTCACAATGCATCCCATGCCCTTTTAGGCCACTTGATGTCACAATGAATCATTTGATTCTTGGCCTCCATGGTGTCATAATGGTTCCTTGTTTCTATTGGTCCCCATGCTGTCACAATTCATCCCTGGCCCTTTTACGCCCCCTGGTGTCAAATGGAATCCTGGGATTATTAGCCTCCATTGGGTCACAATGGATCCTTGCTTCTCTTAACCCCTGTGGTGTCACAATGCATCCCATGCCCTTTTAGGCCACTTGATGTCACAATGAATCATTTGATTCTTGGCCTCCACGGTGGCATAATTGATCCTTGCTTCTATTGGTCCCCGTGCTGCATCAATCCATCCCTGGCCCTTTTTATACCCCCTGGTGCCACAAGGGATCATTAGATTGTTAGCCTGCATTGGGTCACAATGGTTCCTTGCTTCTCTTAACCTCTGTGGTGTCACAATGCATTCCAAGCCCTTTTAGGCCACTTGGTCTTACAATGAACCATTTGATTCTTGGCCTTCATGGTGTCATAATGGTTCCTTGCTTCCAGAGGTCCCCATGCTGTCAGAGTCCATCCGTGGCCCTTTTGCGCCCCCTGGTGTCACAAGGGATTCTTAGATTGTTAGCCTGCATTGGGTAACAATGGTTCCTTGGTTCTCTTAACCCCTGTGGTGTCACAATGCATCCCATGCCCTTTTAGGCCACTTGATGTCACAATGAATCATTTGATTCTTGGCCTCCACGGTGGCATAATAGATCCTTGCTTCTATTGGTCCCCGTGCTGTAACAATCCATCCCTGGCCCTTTTTATAACCCCTGGTGCCACAAGGGATCATTAGATTGTTAGCCTGCATTGGGTCACAATGGTTCCTGGCTTCTCTTAACCTCTGTGGTGTCAGAATGCATTCCAAGCCCTTTTAGGCCACTTGGTCTTACAATGAACCATTTGATTCTTGGCCTTCATGGTGTCATAATGGTTCCTTGCTTCTATATGTCCCCATGATGTCAGAGTTCATCCATGGTCCTTTTTCGCCCCCTGGTGTCAAAAGGGATTCTTAGATTGATAGCCTTCATTGGGTTACAATGGTGCCTTGCTTCTCTTAACCCCTGTGGTGTCACAATGCATCCCATGCCCTTTTAGGCCACTTGATGTCACAATGAATCATTTGATTCTTGGCCTCCATGGTGGCATAATTGTACCAGGTTTTACTGGGGCCCCATGCTTTCACAATTCATCCCTGGCCCTTTTAGGCCCATTGGTGTCACAAGGGATCATTAGATTGTTAGCCTGCATTGGGTCACAATGGTTCCTTGCTTCTCTTAACCTCTGTGGTGTCACAATGCATTCCAAGCCCTTTTAGGACACTTGGTCTTACAATGAACCATTTGATTCTTGGCCTTCATGGTGTCATAATGGTTCCTTGCTTCTATAGGTCCCCATGCTGTCAAGGTTCATCCGTGGTCATTTTGCGCCCCCTGGTGTCAAAAGGGATTCTTAGATTGTTAGCCTACATTGGGTCACAATGGTTCCTTGCTTCTCTTAACCTCTGTGCTGTCACAATGCATCCCATGCCCTTTTAGGCCACTTGATGTCACAATGAATCATTTAATTCTTGGCCTCCGTGGTGGCATAATAGATCCTTGCTTCTATTGGTCCCCGTGACGTAACAATTCATCCCTGCCCCTTTTAGGCCCATTGGTGTCACAAGGGATCATTAGATTGTTAGCCTGCATTGGGTCACAATGGTTCCTTGCTTCTCTTAAGCTCTGTGGTGTCACAATGCATCCCATGCCCTTTTAGGCCACTTGATGTCACAATGAATCATTTGATTCTTGGCCTCCATGGTGGCATAATAGATCCTTGCTTCTATTGGTCCCCGTGCTGTAACAATCCATCCCTGGCCCTTTTTATACCCCCCGGTGCCACAAGGGATCATTAGATTGTTAGCCTGCATTGGGTCACAATGGTTCCTTGCTTCTCTTAACCTCTGTGCTGTCACAATGCATTCCAAGCCCTTTTAGGCCACTTGGTCTTACAATGAACCATTTGATTCTTGGCCTTCATGGTGTCATAATGGTTCCTTGCTTCTATAGGTCCCCATGCTGTCAGAGTTCATCCGTGGTCCTTTTGCGCCCCCTGGTGTCAAAAGGGATTCTTAGATTGTTAGCCTGCATTGGGTCACAATGGTTCCTTGCTTCTCTTAACCCCTGTGGTGTCACAATGCATCCCATGCCCTTTTAAGCCACTTGATGTCACAATGAATCATTTGATTCTTGGCCTCCATGGTGGCTTGATTGTACCATGTTTTCACTGGGCCCCATGCTTTCACAATACATCCCTGCCCCTTTTAGGCCCATTGGTGTCAAAAGGGATTATTAGATTGTTAGCCTCCATTGGGTCACAATGGATCCTTGCTTCTCTTAACCCCTGTGCTGTCACAATGCATCCCATGCCCTTTTAGGCCACTTGATGTCACAATGAATCATTTGATTCTTGGCCTCCATTGTGGCATAATAGATCCTTGCTTCTATTGGTCCCCGTGCTGTAACAATCCATCCCTGGCCCTTTTTATACCCCCTGGTGCCACAAGGGATCATTAGATTGTTAGCCTGCATTGGGTCACAATGGTTCCTTGCTTCTCTTAACCTCTGTGCTGTCACAATGCATTCCAAGCCCTTTTAGGCCACTTGGTCTTACAATGAACCATTTGATTCTTGGCCTCCATGGTGGCGTAATTGTACCAGGTTTTAATTGGACCCCATGCTTTCACAATACATGCCTTCCCCTTTTAGGCCCATTGGTGTCACAAGGGATCATTAGATTGTTAGCCTCCATTGGGTCACAATGGATCCTTGCTTCTCTTAACCCCTGTGCTGTCACAATGCATCCCATGCCCTTTTAGGCCACTTGATGTCACAATGAATCATTTGATTCTTGGCCTCCACGGTGGCATAATAGATCCTTGCTTCTATTGGTCCCCGTGCTGTAACAATCCATCCCTGGCCCTTTTTATACCCCCTGGTGCCACAAGGGATCATTAGATTGTTAGCCTGCATTGGGTCACAATGGTTCCTTGCTTTTCTTAACCTCTGTGGTGTCGCAATGCATTCCAAGCCCTTTTAGGCCACTTGGTCTTACAATGAACCATTTGATTCTTGGCCTTCATGGTGTCATAATGGTTCCTTGCTTCTATAGGTCCCCATGCTGTCAGAGTTCATCCATGGTCCTTTTTCGCCCCCTGGTGTCAAAAGGGATTCTTAGATTGTTAGCCTTCATTGGGTTACAATGGTGCCTTGCTTCTCTTAACCCCTGTGGTGTCACAATGCATCCCATGCCCTTTTAGGCCACTTGATGTCACAATGAATCATTTGATTCTTGGCCTCCATGGTGGCATAATTGTACCAGGTTTTACTGGGGCCCCATGCTTTCACAATTCATCCCTGGCCCTTTTAGGCCCATTGGTGACACAAGGGATCATTAGATTGTTAGCCTGCATTGGGTCACAATGGTTCCTTGCTTCTCTTAACCTCTGTGGTGTCACAATGCATTCCAAGCCCTTTTAGGCCACTTGGTCTTACAATGAACCATTTGATTCTTGGCCTTCATGGTGTCATAATGGTTCCTTGCTTCTATAGGTCCCCATGCTGTCAAGGTTCATCCGTGGTCATTTTGTGCCCCCTGGTGTCAAAAGGGATTCTTAGATTGTTAGCCTACATTGGGTCACAATGGTTCCTTGCTTCTCTTAACCCCTGTGCTGTCACAATGCATCCCATGCCCTTTTAGGCCACTTGATGTCACAATGAATCATTTGATTCTTGGCCTCCATTGTGGCATAATAGATCCTTGCTTCTATTGGTCCCCGTGCTGTAACAATCCATCCCTGGCCCTTTTTATACCCCCTGGTGCCACAAGGGATCATTAGATTGTTAGCCTGCATTGGGTCACAATGGTTCCTTGCTTCTCTTAACCTCTGTGGTGTCACAATGCATTCCAAGCCCTTTTAGGCCACTTGGTCTTACAATGAACCATTTGATTCTTGGCCTTCATGGTGTCATAATAGATCCTTGCTTCCATTGGTCCCCGTGCTGTAACAATCCATCCCTGGCCCTTTTAGGCCCTTTGGTGTCACAAGGGATCATTAGATTGTTAGCCTGCATTGGGTCACAATGGTTCCTTGCTTCTCTTAACCCCTGTGGTGTCACAATGCATCCCATGCCCTTTTAGGCCACTTGATGTCACAATGAATCATTTGATTCTTGGCCTCCATGGTGGCGTAATTGTACCAGGTTTTAATTGGGCCCCATGCTTTCACAATACATCCCTGCCCCTTTTAGGCCCATTGGTGTCAAAAGGGATCATTAGATTGTTAGCCTCCATTGGGTCACAATGGATCCTTGCTTCTCTTAACGCCTGTGCTGTCACAATGCATCCCATGCCCTTTTAGGCCACTTGATGTCACAATGAATCATTTGATTCTTGGCCTCCACGGTGGCATAATAGATCCTTGCTTCTATTGGTCCCCGTGCTGTAACAATCCATCCCTGGCCCTTTTTATACCCCCTGGTGCCACAAGGGATCATTAGATTGTTAGCCTGCATTGGGTCACAATGGTTCCTTGCTTCTCTTAACCTCTGTGCTGTCACAATGCATTCCAAGCCCTTTTAGGCCACTTGGTCTTACAATGAACCATTTGATTCTTGGCCTCCATGGTGGCGTAATTGTACCAGGTTTTAATTGGACCCCATGCTTTCACAATACATGCCTTCCCCTTTTAGGCCCATTGGTGTCACAAGGGATCATTAGATTGTTAGCCTCCATTGGGTCACAATGGATCCTTGCTTCTCTTAACCCCTGTGCTGTCACAATGCATCCCATGCCCTTTTAGGCCACTTGATGTCACAATGAATCATTTGATTCTTGGCCTCCACGGTGGCATAATAGATCCTTGCTTCTATTGGTCCCCGTGCTGTAACAATCCATCCCTGGCCCTTTTTATACCCCCTGGTGCCACAAGGGATCATTAGATTGTTAGCCTGCATTGGGTCACAATGGTTCCTTGCTTTTCTTAACCTCTGTGGTGTCGCAATGCATTCCAAGCCCTTTTAGGCCACTTGGTCTTACAATGAACCATTTGATTCTTGGCCTTCATGGTGTCATAATGGTTCCTTGCTTCTATAGGTCCCCATGCTGTCAGAGTTCATCCATGGTCCTTTTTCGCCCCCTGGTGTCAAAAGGGATTCTTAGATTGTTAGCCTTCATTGGGTTACAATGGTGCCTTGCTTCTCTTAACCCCTGTGGTGTCACAATGCATCCCATGCCCTTTTAGGCCACTTGATGTCACAATGAATCATTTGATTCTTGGCCTCCATGGTGGCATAATTGTACCAGGTTTTACTGGGGCCCCATGCTTTCACAATTCATCCCTGGCCCTTTTAGGCCCATTGGTGACACAAGGGATCATTAGATTGTTAGCCTGCATTGGGTCACAATGGTTCCTTGCTTCTCTTAACCTCTGTGGTGTCACAATGCATTCCAAGCCCTTTTAGGCCACTTGGTCTTACAATGAACCATTTGATTCTTGGCCTTCATGGTGTCATAATGGTTCCTTGCTTCTATAGGTCCCCATGCTGTCAAGGTTCATCCGTGGTCATTTTGTGCCCCCTGGTGTCAAAAGGGATTCTTAGATTGTTAGCCTACATTGGGTCACAATGGTTCCTTGCTTCTCTTAACCCCTGTGCTGTCACAATGCATCCCATGCCCTTTTAGGCCACTTGATGTCACAATGAATCATTTGATTCTTGGCCTCCATTGTGGCATAATAGATCCTTGCTTCTATTGGTCCCCGTGCTGTAACAATCCATCCCTGGCCCTTTTTATACCCCCTGGTGCCACAAGGGATCATTAGATTGTTAGCCTGCATTGGGTCACAATGGTTCCTTGCTTCTCTTAACCTCTGTGGTGTCACAATGCATTCCAAGCCCTTTTAGGCCACTTGGTCTTACAATGAACCATTTGATTCTTGGCCTTCATGGTGTCATAATAGATCCTTGCTTCCATTGGTCCCCGTGCTGTAACAATCCATCCCTGGCCCTTTTAGGCCCTTTGGTGTCACAAGGGATCATTAGATTGTTAGCCTGCATTGGGTCACAATGGTTCCTTGCTTCTCTTAACCCCTGTGGTGTCACAATGCATCCCATGCCCTTTTAGGCCACTTGATGTCACAATGAATCATTTGATTCTTGGCCTCCATGGTGGCGTAATTGTACCAGGTTTTAATTGGGCCCCATGCTTTCACAATACATCCCTGCCCCTTTTAGGCCCATTGGTGTCAAAAGGGATCATTAGATTGTTAGCCTCCATTGGGTCACAATGGATCCTTGCTTCTCTTAACGCCTGTGCTGTCACAATGCATCCCATGCCCTTTTAGGCCACTTGATGTCACAATGAATCATTTGATTCTTGGCCTCCACGGTGGCATAATAGATCCTTGCTTCTATTGGTCCCCGTGCTGTAACAATCCATCCCTGGCCCTTTTTATAGCCCCTGGTGCCACAAGGGATCATTAGATTGTTAGCCTGCATTGGGTCACAATGGTTCCTGGCTTCTCTTAACCTCTGTGGTGTCACAATGTATTCCAAGCCCTTTTAGGCCACTTGGTCTTACAATGAACCATTTGATTCTTGGCCTTCATGGTGTCATAATGGTTCCTTGCTTCTATAGGTCCCCATGCTGTCAGAGTTCATCCGTGGTCATTTTGCGCCCCCTTGTGCCACAAGGGATTCTTAGATTGTTAGCCTGCATTGGGTCACAATGGTTCCTTGGTTCTCTTAACCTCTGTGCTGTCACAATGCATTCCAAGCCCTTTTAGGCCACTTGGTCTTACAATGAACCATTTGATTCTTGGCCTTCATGGTGTCATAATAGATCCTTGCTTCTATTGGTCCCCGTGCTGTAACAATCCATCCCTGGCCCTTTTAGGCCCTTTGGTGTCACAAGGGATCATTAGATTGTTAGCCTGCATTGGGTCACAATGGTTCCTTGCTTCTCTTAACCCCTGTGGTGTCACAATGCATCCCATGCCCTTTTAGGCCACTTGATGCCACAATGAATCATTTGATTCTTGGCCTCCATGGTGGCGTAATTGTACCAGGTTTTAATTGGGCCCCATGCTTTCACAATACATGCCTGCCCCTTTTAGGCCCATTGGTGTCACAAGGGATCATTAGATTGTTAGCCTCCATTGGGTCACAATGGATCCTTGCTTCTCTTAACCCCTGTGCTGTCACAATGCATCCCATGCCCTTTTAGGCCACTTGATGTCACAATGAATTATTTGATTCTTGGCCTCCATGGTGGCATAATAGATCCTTGCTTCTATTGGTCCCCGTGCTGTAACAATCCATCCCTGGCCCTTTTAGGCCCATTGGTGTCACTAGGGATCATTAGATTGTTAGCCTGCAATGGGTCACAATGGTTCCTTGCTTCTCTTAACCTCTGTGCTGTCACAATGCATTCCAAGCCCTTTTAGGCCACTTGATGTCACAATGAACCATTTGATTCTTGGCCTTCATGGTGTCATAATGGTTCCTTGCTTCCATAGGTCCCCATGCTGTCAGAGTCCATCCGTGGCCCTTTTGCGCCCCCTGGTGTCACAAGGGATTCTTAGATTGTTAGCCTGCATTGGGTAACAATGGTTCCTTGGTTCTCTTAACGCCTGTGGTGTCACAATGCATCCCATGCCCTTTTAGGCCACTTGATGTCACAATGAATCATTTGATTCTTGGCCTCCATGGTGGCTTGATTGTACCATGTTTTCACTGGGCCCCATGCTTTCACAATACATCCCTGCCCCTTTTAGGCCCATTGGTGTCAAAAGGGATTATTAGATTGTTAGCCTCCAATGGGTCACAATGGATCCTTGCTTCTCTTAACCCCTGTGCTGTCACAATGCATCCCATGCCCTTTTAGGCCACTTGATGTCACAATGAATCATTTGATTCTTGGCCTCCACGGTGGCATAATAGATCCTTGCTTCTATTGGTCCCCGTGCTGTAACAATCCATCCCTGGCCCTTTTTATACCCCCTGGTGCCACAAGGGATCATTAGATTGTTAGCCTGCATTGGGTCACAATGGTTCCTTGCTTCTCTTAACCTCTGTGCTGTCACAATGCATTCCAAGCCCTTTTAGGCCACTTGGTCTTACAATGAACCATTTGATTCTTGGCCTTCATGGTGTCATAATGGTTCCTTGCTTCTATAGGTCCCCATGATGTCAGAGTTCATCCATGGTCCTTTTTCGCCCCCTGGTGTCAAAAGGGATTCTTAGATTGTTAGCCTTCATTGGGTTACAATGGTGCCTTGCTTCTCTTAACCCCTGTGGTGTCACAATGCATCCCATGCCCTTTTAGGCCACTTGATGTCACAATGAATTATTTGATTCTTGGCCTCCATGGTGGCATAATTGTACCAGGTTTTACTGGGTCCCCATGCTTTCACAATTCATCCCTGGCCCTTTTAGGCCCATTGGTGTCACAAGGGATCATTAGATTGTTAGCCTGCATTGGGTCACAATGGTTCCTTGCTTCTCTTAACCTCTGTGCTGTCACAATGCATTCCAAGCCCTTTTAGGCCACTTGGTCTTACAATGAACCATTTGATTCTTGGCCTTCATGGTGTCATAATGGTTCCTTGCTTCTATAGGTCCCCATGCTGTCACGGTTCATCCGTGGTCATTTTGCGCCCCCTGGTGTCAAAAGGGATTCTTAGATTGTTAGCCTACATTGGGTCACAATGGTTCCTTGCTTCTCTTAACCCCTGTGCTGTCACAATGCATCCCATGCCCTTTTAGGCCACTTGATGTCACAATGAATCATTTGATTCTTGGCCTCCATGGTGGCATAATAGATCCTTGCTTCTATTGGTCCCCGTGTTGTAACAATTCATCCCTGCCCCTTTTAGGCCCATTGGTGTCACAAGGGATCATTAGATTGTTAGCCTGCATTGGGTCACAATGGTTCCTTGCTTCTCTTAACCTCTGTGGTGTCACAATGCATCCCATGCCCTTTTAGGGCACTTGATGTCACAATGAATCATTTGATTCTTGGCCTCCATGGTGGCATAATAGATCCTTGCTTCTATTGGTCCCCGTGCTGTAACAATCCATCCCTGGCCCTTTTTATACCCCCCGGTGCCACAAGGGATCATTAGATTGTTAGCCTGCATTGGGTCACAATGGTTCCTTGCTTCTCTTACCCTCTGTGCTGTCACAATGCATTCCAAGCCCTTTTAGGCCACTTGATGTCACAATGAACCATTTGATTCTTGGCCTTCATGGTGTCATAATGGTTCCTTGCTTCTATAGGTCCCCATGCTGTCAGAGTTCATCCGTGGTCCTTTTGCGCCCCCTGGTGTCAAAAGGGATTCTTAGATTGTTAGCCTGCATTGGGTTACAATGGTGCCTTGGTTCTCTTAACCCCTGTGGTGTCACAATGCATCCCATGCCCTTTTAGGCCACTTGATGTCACAATGAATCATTTGATTCTTGGCCTCCATGTTGGCTTGATTGTACCATGTTTTCACTGGGCCCCATGCTTTCACAATACATCCCTGACCCTTTTAGGCCCATTGGTGTCAAAAGGGATCCTTAGATTGTTAGCCTCTATTGGGTCACAATGGATCCTTGCTTCTCTTAACCCCTGTGCTGTCACAATGCATCCCATGCCCTTTTAGGCCACTTGATGTCACAATGAATCATTTGATTCTTGGCCTCCACGGTGGCATAATAGATCCTTGCTTCTATTGGTCCCCGTGCTGTAACAATCCATCCCTGGCCCTTTTTATACCCCCTGGAGCCACAAGGGATCATTAGATTGTTAGCCTGCATAGGGTCACAATGGTTCCTTGCTTCTCTTAACCTCTGTGGTGTCACAATGCATTCCAATCCCTTTTAGGCCACTTGATGTCACAATGAACCATTTGATTCTTGGCCTTCATGGTGTCATAATGGTTCCTTGCTTCTATAGGTCCCCATGCTGTCAGAGTTCATCCGTGGTCCTTTTGCGCCCCCTTGTGCCACAAGGGATTCTTAGATTGTTAGCCTGCATTGGGTCACAATGGTTCCTTGCTTCTCTTAACCCCTGTGGTGTCACAATGCATCCCATGCCCTTTTAGGCCACTTGATGTCACAATGAATCATTTGATTCTTGGCCTCCATGGTGGCGAAATTGTACCAGGTTTTAATTGGGCCCCATGCTTTCACAATACATCCCTGCCCTTTAAGGCCCATTGGTGTCAAAAGGGATCATTAGATTGTTAGCCTCCATTGGGTCACAATGGATCCTTGCTTCTCTTAACCTCTGTGCTGTCACAATGCATCCCATGCCCTTTTAGGCCACTTGATGTCACAATGAATTATTTGATTCTTGGCCTCCATGGTGGCATAATTGTACCAGGTTTTACTGGGGCCCCATGCTTTCACAATTCATCCCTGGCCCTTTTAGGCCCATTGGTGTCACAAGGGATCATTAGATTGTTAGCCTGCATTGGGTCACAATGGTTCCTTGCTTCTCTTAACCTCTGTGCTGTCACAATGCATTCCAAGCCCTTTTAGGCCACTTGGTCTTACAATGAACCATTTGATTCTTGGCCTTCATGGTGTCATAATGGTTCCTTGCTTCTATAGGTCCCCATGCTGTCAGAGTTCATCCGTGGTCCTTTTGCGCCACCTGGTTTCAAAAGGGATTCTTAGATTGTTAGCCTGCATTGGGTCACAATGGTTCCTTGCTTCTCTTAACCCCTGTGGTGTCACAATGCATCCCATGCCCTTTTAGGCCACTTGATGTCACAATGAATCATTTGATTCTTGGCCTCCATGGTGGCATAATTGTACCAGGTTTTACTGGGGCCCCATGCTTTCACAATTCATCCCTGGCCCTTTTAGGCCCATTGGTGTCACAAGGGATCATTAGATTGTTAGCCTGCATTGGGTCACAATGGTTCCTTGCTTCTCTTAACCTCTGTGCTGTCACAATGCATTCCAAGCCCTTTTAGGCCACTTGGTCTTACAATGAACCATTTGATTCTTGGCCTTCATGGTGTCATAATGGTTCCTTGCTTCTATAGGTCCCCATGCTGTCAAGGTTCATCCGTGGTCATTTTGCGCCCCCTGGTGTCAAAAGGGATTCTTAGATTGTTAGCCTGCATTGGGTCACAATGGTTCCTTGCTTCTCTTAACCCCTGTGGTGTCACAATGCATCCCATGCCCTTTTAGGCCACTTGATGTCACAATGAATCATTTGATTCTTGGCCTCCATGGTGTCATAATGGTTCCTTGTTTCTATTGGTCCCCATGCTGTCACAATTCATCCCTGGCCCTTTTACGCCCCCTGGTGTCAAATGGGATCCTGGGATTATTAGCCTGCATTGGGTCACAATGGATCCTTGCTTCTCTTAACCTCTGTGCTGTCACAATGCATTCCAAGCCCTTTTAGGCCACTTGATGTCACAATGAACCATTTGATTCTTGGCCTTCATGGTGTCATAATGGTTCCTTGCTTCTATAGGTCCCCATGCTGTCAGAGTTCATCCGTGGTCCTTTTGCGCCCCCTGGTGTCAAAAGGGATTCTTAGATTGTTAGCCTGCATTGGGTTACAATGGTGCCTTGCTTCTCTTAACCCCTGTGGTGTCACAATGCATCCCATGCCCTTTTAGGCCACTTGATGTCACAATGAATCATTTGATTCTTGGCCTCCATGGTGGCGAAATTGTACCAGGTTTTAATTGGGCCCCATGCTTTCACAATACATGCCTGCCCTTTTAGGCCCATTGGTGTCAAAAGGGATCATTAGATTGTTAGCCTCCATTGGGTCACAATGGATCCTTGCTTCTCTTAACCTCTGTGGTGTCACAATGCATCCCATGCCCTTTTAGGCCACTTGATGTCACAATGAATTATTTGATTCTTGGCCTCCACGGTGGCATAATTGTACCAGGTTTTACTGGGGCCCCATGCTTTCACAATTCATCCCTGGCCCTTTTAGGCCCATTGGTGTCACAAGGGATCATTAGATTGTTAGCCTGCATTGGGTCACAATGGTTCCTTGCTTCTCTTAACCTCTGTGCTGTCACAATGCATTCCAAGCCCTTTTAGGCCACTTGGTCTTACAATGAACCATTTGATTCTTGGCCTTCATGGTGTCATAATGGTTCCTTGCTTCTATAGGTCCCCATGCTGTCAGAGTTCATCCGTGGTCCTTTTGCGCCACCTGGTTTCAAAAGGGATTCTTAGATTGTTAGCCTGCATTGGGTCACAATGGTTCCTTGCTTCTCTTAACCCCTGTGGTGTCACAATGCATCCCATGCCCTTTTAGGCCACTTGATGTCACAATGAATCATTTGATTCTTGGCCTCCATGGTGGCATAACTGTACCAGGTTTTACTGGGGCCCCATGCTTTCACAATTCATCCCTGCCCCTTTTAGGCCCATTGGTGTCACAAGGGATCATTAGATTGTTAGCCTGCATTGGGTCACAATGGTTCCTTGCTTCTCTTAACCTCTGTGGTGTCACAATGCATTCCAAGCCCTTTTAGGCCACTTGGTCTTACAATGAACCATTTGATTCTTGGCCTTCATGGTGTCATAATGGTTCCTTGCTTCTATAGGTCCCCATGCTGTCAAGGTTCATCCGTGGTCATTTTGCGCCCCCTGGTGTCAAAAGGGATTCTTAGATTGTTAGCCTGCATTGGGTCACAATGGTTCCTTGCTTCTCTTAACCCCTGTGGTGTCACAATGCATCCCATGCCCTTTTAGGCCACTTGATGTCACAATGAATCATTTGATTCTTGGCCTCCATGGTGTCATAATGGTTCCTTGTTTCTATTGGTCCCCATGCTGTCACAATTCATCCCTGGCCCTTTTACGCCCCCTGGTGTCAAATGGGATTCTTAGATTGTTAGCCTGCATTGGGTCACAATGGATCCTTGCTTCTCTTAACCCCTGTGGTGTCACAATGCATCCCATGCCCTTTTAGGCCACTTGATGTCACAATGAATCATTTGATTCTTGGCCTCCATGGTGGCGTAATTGTACCAGGTTTTAATTGGGCCCCATGCTTTCACAATACATCCCTGCCCCTTTTAGGCCCATTGGTGTCACAAGGGATCATTAGATTGTTAGCCTCCATTGGGTCACAATGGATCCTTGCTTCTCTTAACCCCTGTGCTGTCACAATGCATCCCATGCCCTTTTAGGCCACTTGATGTCACAATGAATTATTTGATTCTTGGCCTCCATGGTGGCATAATAGATCCTTGCTTCTATTGGTCCCCGTGCTGTAGCAATCCATCCCTGGACCTTTTAGGCTCATTGGTGTCACTAGGGATCATTAGATTGTTAGCCTGCAATGGGTCACAATGGTTCCTTGCTTCTCTTAACCTCTGTGCTGTCACAATGCATTCCAAGCCCTTTTAGACCACTTGGTCTTACAATGAACCATTTGATTCTTGGCCTTCATGGTGTCATAATGGTTCCTTGCTTCCAGAGGTCCCCATGCTGTCAGAGTCCATCCGTGGCCCTTTTGCGCCCCCTGGTGTCACAAGGGATACTTAGATTGTTAGCCTGCATTGGGTCACAATGGTTCCTTGGTTCTCTTAACCCCTGTGGTGTCACAATGCATCCCATGCCCTTTTAGGCCACTTGATGTCACAATGAATCATTTGATTCTTGGCCTCCATGGTGGCTTGAATGTACCATGTTTTCACTGGGCCCCATGCTTTCACAATACATCCCTGCCCCTTTTAGGCCCATTGGTGTCAAAAGGGATTATTAGATTGTTAGCCTCCATTGGGTCACAATGGATCCTTGCTTCTCTTAACCCCTGTGCTGTCACAATGCATCCCATGCCCTTTTAGGCCACTTGATGTCACAATGAATCATTTGATTCTTGGCCTCCACGGTGGCATAATAGATCCTTGCTTCTATTGGTCCCCGTGCTGTAACAATCCATCCCTGGCCCTTTTTATACCCCCTGGTGCCACAAGGGATCATTAGATTGTTAGCCTGCATTGGGTCACAATGGTTCCTGGCTTCTCTTAACCTCTGTGGTGTCACAATGCATTCCAAGCCCTTTTAGGCCACTTGGTCTTACAATGAACCATTTGATTCTTGGCCTTCATGGTGTCATAATGGTTCCTTGTTTCTATAGCTCTCCATGCTGTCAGAGTTCATCCGTGGTCCTTTTGCGCCCCCTGTTGTCAAAAGGGATTCTTAGATTGTTAGCCTACATTGGGTCACAATGGTTCCTTGCTTCTCTTAACCCCTGTGGTGTCACAATGCATCCCATGCCCTTTTAGGCCACTTGATGTCACAATGAATCATTTGATTCTTGGCCTCCATGGTGGCATAATTGTACCAGGTTTTAATTGGGCCCCATGCTTTCACAATACATCCCTGCCCCTTTTAGGCCCATTGGTGTCACAAGGGATTCTTAGATTGTTAGCCTCCATTGGGTCACAATGGATCCTTGCTTCTCTTAACCCCTGTGCTGTCACAATGCATCCCATGCCCTTTTAGGCCACTTGATGTCACAATGAATTATTTGATTCTTGGCTTCCATGGTGGCATAATAGATCCTTGCTTCTATTGGTCCCCGTGCTGTAACAATCCATCCCTGGCCCTTTTAGGCCCATTGGTGTCACTAGGGATCATTAGATTTTTAGCCTGCATTGGGTCACAATGGTTCCTTGCTTCTCTTAACCCCTGTGCTGTCACAATGCATCCCATGCCCTTTTAGGCCACTTGATGTCACAATGAATCATTTGATTCTTGGCCTCCACGGTGGCATAATAGATCCTTGCTTCTATTGGTCCCCGTGCTGTAGCAATCCATCCCTGGACCTTTTACGCTCATTGGTGTCACTAGGGATCATTAGATTGTTAGCCTGCAATGGGTCACAATGGTTCCTTGCTTCTCTTAACCTCTGTGCTGTCACAATGCATTCCAAGCCCTTTTAGACCACTTGGTCTTACAATGAACCATTTGATTCTTGGCCTTCATGGTGTCATAATGGTTCCTTGCTTCCAGAGGTCCCCATGCTGTCAGAGTCCATTCGTGGCCCTTTTGCGCCCCCTGGTGTCACAAGGGATACTTAGATTGTTAGCCTGCATTGGGTAACAATGGTTCCTTGGTTCTCTTAACCCCTGTGGTGTCACAATGCATCCCATGCCCTTTTAGGCCACTTGATGTCACAATGAATCATTTGATTCTTGGCCTCCATGGTGGCTTGAATGTACCATGTTTTCACTGGGCCCCATGCTTTCACAATACATCCCTGCCCCTTTTAGGCCCATTGGTGTCAAAAGGGATTATTAGATTGTTAGCCTCCATTGGGTCACAATGGATCCTTGCTTCTCTTAACCCCTGTGCTGTCACAATGCATCCCATGCCCTTTTAGGCCACTTGATGTCACAATGAATCATTTGATTCTTGGCCTCCACGGTGGCATAATAGATCCTTGCTTCTATTGGTCCCCGTGCTGTAACAATCCATCCCTGGCCCTTTTTATACCCCCTGGTGCCACAAGGGATCATTAGATTGTTAGCCTGCATTGGGTCACAATGGTTCCTTGCTTCTCTTAACCTCTGTGGTGTCACAATGCATTCCAAGCCCTTTTAGGCCACTTGGTCTTACAATGAACCATTTGATTCTTGGCCTTCATGGTGTCATAATGGTTCCTTGTTTCTATAGCTCTCCATGCTGTCAGAGTTCATCCGTGGTCCTTTTGCGCCCCCTGTTGTCAAAAGGGATTCTTAGATTGTTAGCCTGCATTGGGTCACAATGGTTCCTTGCTTCTCTTAACCCCTGTGGTGTCACAATGCATCCCATGCCCTTTTAGGCCACTTGATGTCACAATGAATCATTTGATTCTTGGCCTCCATGGTGGCGTAATTGTACCAGGTTTTAAGTGGGCCCCATGCTTTCACAATACATCCCTGCCCCTTTTAGGCCCATTGGTGTCACAAGGGATTCTTAGATTGTTAGCCTCCATTGGGTCACAATGGATCCTTGCTTCTCTTAACCCCTGTGCTGTCACAATGCATCCCATGCCCTTTTAGGCCACTTGATGTCACAATGAATTATTTGATTCTTGGCCTCCATGGTGGCATAATAGATCCTTGCTTCTATTGGTCCCCGTGCTGTAACAATCCATCCCTGGCCCTTTTAGGCCCATTGGTGTCACTAGGGATCATTAGATTTTTAGCCTGCATTGGGTCACAATGGTTCCTTGCTTCTCTTAACCCCTGTGCTGTCACAATGCATCCCATGCCCTTTTAGGCCACTTGATGTCACAATGAATCATTTGATTCTTGGCCTCCACGGTGGCATAATAGATCCTTGCTTCTATTGGTCCCCGTGCTGTAACAATCCATCCCTGGCCCTTTTTATACCCCCTGGTGCCACAAGGGATCATTAGATTGTTAGCCTGCATTGGGTCACAATGGTTCCTGGCTTCTCTTAACCTCTGTGGTGTCACAATGCATTCCAAGCCCTTTTAGGCCACTTGGTCTTACAATGAACCATTTGATTCTTGGCCTTCATGGTGTCATAATGGTTCCTTGCTTCTATAGGTCCCCATGATGTCAGAGTTCATCCCTGGTCCTTTTTCGCCCCCTGGTGTCAAAAGGGATTCTTAGATTGATAGCCTTCATTGGGTTACAATGGTGCCTTGCTTCTCTTAACCCCTGTGGTGTCACAATGCATCCCATGCCCTTTTAGGCCACTTGATGTCACAATGAATCATTTGATTCTTGGCCTCCATGGTGGCGTAATTGTACCAGGTTTTAATTGGGCCCCATGCTTTCACAATACATCCCTGCCCCTTTTAGGCCCATTGGTGTCACAAGGGATCATTAGATTGTTAGCCTCCATTGGGTCACAATGGATCCTTGCTTCTCTTAACCCCTGTGCTGTCACAATGCATCCCATGCCCTTTTAGGCCACTTGATGTCACAATGAATTATTTGATTCTTGGCCTCCATGGTGGCATAATAGATCCTTGCTTCTATTGGTCCCCGTGCTGTAGCAATCCATCCCTGGACCTTTTAGGCTCATTGGTGTCACTAGGGATCATTAGATTGTTAGCCTGCAATGGGTCACAATGGTTCCTTGCTTCTCTTAACCTCTGTGCTGTCACAATGCATTCCAAGCCCTTTTAGACCACTTGGTCTTACAATGAACCATTTGATTCTTGGCCTTCATGGTGTCATAATGGTTCCTTGCTTCCAGAGGTCCCCATGCTGTCAGAGTCCATCCGTGGCCCTTTTGCGCCCCCTGGTGTCACAAGGGATTCTTAGATTGTTAGCCTGCATTGGGTAACAATGGTTCCTTGGTTCTCTTAACCCCTGTGGTGTCACAATGCATCCCATGCCCTTTTAGGCCACTTGATGTCACAATGAATCATTTGATTCTTGGCCTCCATGGTGGCTTGAATGTACCATGTTTTCACTGGGCCCCATGCTTTCACAATACATCCCTGCCCCTTTTAGGCCCATTGGTGTCAAAAGGGATTATTAGATTGTTAGCCTCCATTGGGTCACAATGGATCCTTGCTTCTCTTAACCCCTGTGCTGTCACAATGCATCCCATGCCCTTTTAGGCCACTTGATGTCACAATGAATCATTTGATTCTTGGCCTCCACGGTGGCATAATAGATCCTTGCTTCTATTGGTCCCCGTGCTGTAACAATCCATCCCTGGACCTTTTTATACCCCCTGGTGCCACAAGGGATCATTAGATTGTTAGCCTGCATAGGGTCACAATGGTTCCTTGCTTCTCTTAACCTCTGTGGTGTCACAATGCATTCCAAGCCCTTTTAGGCCACTTGGTCTTACAATGAACCATTTGATTCTTGGCCTTCATGGTGTCATAATGGTTCCTTGTTTCTATAGCTCTCCATGCTGTCAGAGTTCATCCGTGGTCCTTTTGCGCCCCCTGTTGTCAAAAGGGATTCTTAGATTGTTAGCCTACATTGGGTCACAATGGTTCCTTGCTTCTCTTAACCCCTGTGGTGTCACAATGCATCCCATGCCCTTTTAGGCCACTTGATGTCACAATGAATCATTTGATTCTTGGCCTCCATGGTGGCGTAATTGTACCAGGTTTAAATTGGGCCCCATGCTTTCACAATACATCCCTGCCCCTTTTAGGCCCATTGGTGTCACAAGGGATTCTTAGATTGTTAGCCTCCATTGGGTCACAATGGATCCTTGCTTCTCTTAACCCCTGTGCTGTCACAATGCATCCCATGCCCTTTTAGGCCACTTGATGTCACAATGAATTATTTGATTCTTGGCCTCCATGGTGGCATAATAGATCCTTGCTTCTATTGGTCCCCGTGCTGTAACAATCCATCCCTGGCCCTTTTAGGCCCATTGGTGTCACTAGGGATCATTAGATTTTTAGCCTGCATTGGGTCACAATGGTTCCTTGCTTCTCTTAACCCCTGTGCTGTCACAATGCATCCCATGCCCTTTTAGGCCACTTGATGTCACAATGAATCATTTGATTCTTGGCCTCCACGGTGGCATAATAGATCCTTGCTTCTATTGGTCCCCGTGCTGTAACAATCCATCCCTGGCCCTTTTTATACCCCCTGGTGCCACAAGGGATCATTAGATTGTTAGCCTGCATTGGGTCACAATGGTTCCTGGCTTCTCTTAACCTCTGTGGTGTCACAATGCATTCCAAGCCCTTTTAGGCCACTTGGTCTTACAATGAACCATTTGATTCTTGGCCTTCATGGTGTCATAATGGTTCCTGGCTTCTATAGGTCCCCATGATGTCAGAGTTCATCCATGGTCCTTTTTCGCCCCCTGGTGTCAAAAGGGATTCTTAGATTGATAGCCTTCATTGGGTTACAATGGTGCCTTGCTTCTCTTAACCCCTGTGGTGTCACAATGCATCCCATGCCCTTTTAGGCCACTTGATGTCACAATGAATCATTTGATTCTTGGCCTCCATGGTGGCGTAATTGTACCAGGTTTTAATTGGGCCCCATGCTTTCACAATACATCCCTGCCCCTTTTAGGCCCATTGGTGTCACAAGGGATCATTAGATTGTTAGCCTCCATTGGGTCACAATGGATCCTTGCTTCTCTTAACCCCTGTGCTGTCACAATGCATCCCATGCCCTTTTAGGCCACTTGATGTCACAATGAATTATTTGATTCTTGGCCTCCATGGTGGCATAATAGATCCTTGCTTCTATTGGTCCCCGTGCTGTAGCAATCCATCCCTGGACCTTTTAGGCTCATTGGTGTCACTAGGGATCATTAGATTGTTAGCCTGCAATGGGTCACAATGGTTCCTTGCTTCTCTTAACCTCTGTGCTGTCACAATGCATTCCAAGCCCTTTTAGACCACTTGGTCTTACAATGAACCATTTGATTCTTGGCCTTCATGGTGTCATAATGGTTCCTTGCTTCCAGAGGTCCCCATGCTGTCAGAGTCCATCCGTGGCCCTTTTGCGCCCCCTGGTGTCACAAGGGATTCTTAGATTGTTAGCCTGCATTGGGTAACAATGGTTCCTTGGTTCTCTTAACCCCTGTGGTGTCACAATGCATCCCATGCCCTTTTAGGCCACTTGATGTCACAATGAATCATTTGATTCTTGGCCTCCATGGTGGCTTGAATGTACCATGTTTTCACTGGGCCCCATGCTTTCACAATACATCCCTGCCCCTTTTAGGCCCATTGGTGTCAAAAGGGATTATTAGATTGTTAGCCTCCATTGGGTCACAATGGATCCTTGCTTCTCTTAACCCCTGTGCTGTCACAATGCATCCCATGCCCTTTTAGGCCACTTGATGTCACAATGAATCATTTGATTCTTGGCCTCCACGGTGGCATAATAGATCCTTGCTTCTATTGGTCCCCGTGCTGTAACAATCCATCCCTGGCCCTTTTTATACCCCCTGGTGCCACAAGGGATCATTAGATTGTTAGCCTGCATTGGGTCACAATGGTTCCTTGCTTCTCTTAACCTCTGTGGTGTCACAATGCATCCCATGCCCTTTTAGGCCACTTGGTCTTACAATGAACCATTTGATTCTTGGCCTTCATGGTGTCATAATGGTTCCTTGTTTCTATAGCTCTCCATGCTGTCAGAGTTCATCCGTGGTCCTTTTGCGCCCCCTGTTTTCAAAAGGGATTCTTAGATTGTTAGCCTACATTGGGTCACAATGGTTCCTTGCTTCTCTTAACCCCTGTGGTGTCACAATGCATCCCATGCCCTTTTAGGCCACTTGATGTCACAATGAATCATTTGATTCTTGGCCTCCATGGTGGCGTAATTGTACCAGGTTTTAATTGGGCCCCATGCTTTCACAATACATCCCTGCCCCTTTTAGGCCCATTGGTGTCAAAAGGGATCATTAGATTGTTAGCCTCCATTGGGTCACAATGGATCCTTGCTTCTCTTAACCCCTGTGCTGTCACAATGCATCCCATGCCCTTTTAGGCCACTTGATGTCACAATGAATTATTTGATTCTTGGCCTCCATGGTGGCATAATAGATCCTTGCTTCTATTGGTCCCCGTGCTGTAACAATCCATCCCTGGCCCTTTTAGGCCCATTGGTGTCACTAGGGATCATTAGATTTTTAGCCTGCATTGGGTCACAATGGTTCCTTGCTTCTCTTAACCCCTGTGCTGTCACAATGCATCCCATGCCCTTTTAGGCCACTTGATGTCACAATGAATCATTTGATTCTTGGCCTCCACGGTGGCATAATAGATCCTTGCTTCTATTGGTCCCCGTGCTGTAACAATCCATCCCTGGCCCTTTTTATACCCCCTGGTGTCACAAGGGATCATTAGATTGTTAGCCTGCATTGGGTCACAATGGTTCCTGGCTTCTCTTAACCTCTGTGGTGTCACAATGCATTCCAAGCCCTTTTAGGCCACTTGGTCTTACAATGAACCATTTGATTCTTGGCCTTCATGGTGTCATAATGGTTCCTTGCTTCTATAGGTCCCCATGATGTCAGAGTTCATCCATGGTCCTTTTTCGCCCCCTGGTGTCAAAAGGGATTCTTAGATTGATAGCCTTCATTGGGTTACAATGGTGCCTTGCTTCTCTTAACCCCTGTGGTGTCACAATGCATCCCATGCCCTTTTAGGCCACTTGATGTCACAATGAATCATTTGATTCTTGGCCTCCATGGTGGCGTAATTGTACCAGGTTTTAATTGTGCCCCATGCTTTCACAATACATCCCTGCCCCTTTTAGGCCCATTGGTGTCACAAGGGATCATTAGATTGTTAGCCTCCATTGGGTCACAATGGATCCTTGCTTCTCTTAACCCCTGTGCTGTCACAATGCATCCCATGCCCTTTTAGGCCACTTGATGTCACAATGAATTATTTGATTCTTGGCCTCCATGGTGGCATAATAGATCCTTGCTTCTATTGGTCCCCGTGCTGTAGCAATCCATCCCTGGACCTTTTAGGCTCATTGGTGTCACTAGGGATCATTAGATTGTTAGCCCGCAATGGGTCACAATGGTTCCTTGCTTCTCTTAACCTCTGTGCTGTCACAATGCATTCCAAGCCCTTTTAGACCACTTGGTCTTACAATGAACCATTTGATTCTTGGCCTTCATGGTGTCATAATGGTTCCTTGCTTCCAGAGGTCCCCATGCTGTCAGAGTCCATCCGTGGCCCTTTTGCGCCCCCTGGTGTCACAAGGGATACTTAGATTGTTAGCCTGCATTGGGTCACAATGGTTCCTTGGTTCTCTTAACCCCTGTGGTGTCACAATGCATCCCATGCCCTTTTAGGCCACTTGATGTCACAATGAATCATTTGATTCTTGGCCTCCATGGTGGCTTGAATGTACCATGTTTTCACTGGGCCCCATGCTTTCACAATACATCCCTGCCCCTTTTAGGCCCATTGGTGTCAAAAGGGATTATTAGATTGTTAGCCTCCATTGGGTCACAATGGATCCTTGCTTCTCTTAACCCCTGTGCTGTCACAATGCATCCCATGCCCTTTTAGGCCACTTGATGTCACAATGAATCATTTGATTCTTGGCCTCCACGGTGGCATAATAGATCCTTGCTTCTATTGGTCCCCGTGCGGTAACAATCCATCCCTGGCCCTTTTTATACCCCCTGGTGTCACAAGGGATCATTAGATTGTTAGCCTGCATTGGGTCACAATGGTTCCTTGCTTCTCTTAACCTCTGTGGTGTCACAATGCATTCCAAGCCCTTTTAGGCCACTTGGTCTTACAATGAACCATTTGATTCTTGGCCTTCATGGTGTCATAATGGTTCCTTGTTTCTATAGCTCTCCATGCTGTCAGAGTTCATCCGTGGTCCTTTTGCGCCCCCTGTTGTCAAAAGGGATTCTTAGATTGTTAGCCTACATTGGGTCACAATGGTTCCTTGCTTCTCTTAACCCCTGTGGTGTCACAATGCATCCCATGCCCTTTTAGGCCACTTGATGTCACAATGAATCATTTGATTCTTGGCCTCCATGGTGGCGTAATTGTACCAGGTTTTAATTGGGCCCCATGCTTTCACAATACATCCCTGCCCCTTTTAGGCCCATTGGTGTCACAAGGGATTCTTAGATTGTTAGCCTCCATTGGGTCACAATGGATCCTTGCTTCTCTTAACCCCTGTGCTGTCACAATGCATCCCATGCCCTTTTAGGCCACTTGATGTCACAATGAATTATTTGATTCTTGGCCTCCATGGTGGCATAATAGATCCTTGCTTCTATTGGTCCCCGTGCTGTAACAATCCATCCCTGGCCCTTTTAGGCCCATTGGTGTCACTAGGGATCATTAGATTTTTAGCCTGCATTGGGTCACAATGGTTCCTTGCTTCTCTTAACCCCTGTGCTGTCACAATGCATCCCATGCCCTTTTAGGCCACTTGATGTCACAATGAATCATTTGATTCTTGGCCTCCACGGTGGCATAATAGATCCTTGCTTCTATTGGTCCCCGTGCTGTAACAATCCATCCCTGGCCCTTTTTATACCCCCTGGTGCCACAAGGGATCATTAGATTGTTAGCCTGCATTGGGTCACAATGGTTCCTGGCTTCTCTTAACCTCTGTGGTGTCACAATGCATTCCAAGCCCTTTTAGGCCACTTGGTCTTACAATGAACCATTTGATTCTTGGCCTTCATGGTGTCATAATGGTTCCTTGCTTCTATAGGTCCCCATGATGTCAGAGTCCATCCATGGTCCTTTTTCGCCCCCTGGTGTCAAAAGGGATTCTTAGATTGATAGCCTTCATTGGGTTACAATGGTGCCTTGCTTCTCTTAACCCCTGTGGTGTCACAATGCATCCCATGCCCTTTTAGGCCACTTGATGTCACAATGAATCATTTGATTCTTGGCCTCCATGGTGGCATAATTGTACCAGGTTTTACTGGGGCCCCATGCTTTCACAATTCATCCCTGCCCCTTTTAGGCCCATTGGTGTCACAAGGGATCATTAGATTGTTAGCCTGCATTGGGTCACAATGGTTCCTTGCTTCTCTTAACCTCTGTGGTGTCACAATGCATTCCAAGCCCTTTTAGGCCACTTGATGTCACAATGAACCATTTGATTCTTGGCCTTCATGGTGTCATAATGGTTCCTTGCTTCTATAGGTCCCCATGCTGTCAAGGTTCATCCGTGGTCATTTTGCGCCCCCTGGTGTCAAAAGGGATTCTTAGATTGTTAGCCTACATTGCGTCACAATGGTTCCTTGCTTCTCTTAACCTCTGTGCTGTCACAATGCATCCCATGCCCTTTTAGGCCACTTGATGTCACAATGAATCATTTGATTCTTGGCCTCCGTGGTGGCATAATAGATCCTTGCTTCTATTGGTCCCCGTGTTGTAACAATTCATCCCTGCCCCTTTTAGGCCCATTGGTGTCACAAGGGATCATTAGATTGTTAGCCTGCATTGGGTCTCAATGGTTCCTTGCTTCTCTTAACCTCTGTGGTGTCACAATGCATCCCATGCCCTTTTAGGCCACTTGATGTCACAATGAATCATTTGATTCTTGGCCTCCATGGTGGCATAATAGATCCTTGCTTCTATTGGTCCCCGTGCTGTAACAATCCATCCCTGGCCCTTTTTATACCCCCCGGTGCCACAAGGGATCATTAGATTGTTAGCCTGCATTGGGTCACAATGGTTCCTTGCTTCTCTTAACCTCTGTGCTGTCACAATGCATTCCAAGCCCTTTTAGGCCACTTGATGTCACAATGAACCATTTGATTCTTGGCCTTCATGGTGTCATAATGGTTCCTTGCTTCTATAGGTCCCCATGCTGTCAGAGTTCATCCGTGGTCCTTTTGCGCCCCCTGGTGTCAAAAGGGATTCTTAGATTGTTAGCCTGCATTGGGTTACAATGGTGCCTTGCTTCTCTTAACCCCTGTGGTGTCACAATGCATCCCATGCCCTTTTAGGCCACTTGATGTCACAATGAATCATTTGATTCTTGGCCTCCATGTTGGCTTGATTGTACCATGTTTTCACTGGGCCCCATGCTTTCACAATACATCCCTGCCCCTTTTAGGCCCATTGGTGTCAAAAGGGATTATTAGATTGTTAGCCTCCATTGGGTCACAATGGATCCTTGCTTCTCTTAACCCCTGTGCTGTCACAATGCATCCCATGCCCTTTTAGGCCACTTGATGTCACAATGAATTATTTGATTCTTGGGCTCCACGGTGGCATAATAGATCCTTGCTTCTATTGGTCCCCGTGCTGTAACAATCCATCCCTGGCCCTTTTTATACCCCCTGGTGCCACAAGGGATCATTAGATTGTTAGCCTGCATTGGGTCACAATGGTTCCTTGCTTCTCTTAACCTCTGTGGTGTCACAATGCATTCCAAGCCCTTTTAGGCCACTTGGTCTTACAATGAACCATTTGATTCTTGGCCTTCATGGTGTCATAATGGTTCCTTGTTTCTATAGCTCTCCATGCTGTCAGAGTTCATCCGTGGTCCTTTTGCGCCCCCTGTTGTCAAAAGGGATTCTTAGATTGTTAGCCTACATTGGGTCACAATGGTTCCTTGCTTCTCTTAACCCCTGTGGTGTCACAATGCATCCCATGCCCTTTTAGGCCACTTGATATCACAATGAATGATTTGATTCTTGGCCTCCATGGTGGCGTAATTGTACCAGGTTTTAATTGGGCCCCATGCTTTCACAATACATCCCTGCCCCTTTAAGGCCCATTGGTGTCACAAGGGATCATTAGATTGTTAGCCTGCATTGGGTCACAATGGATCCTTGCTTCTCTTAACCCCTGTGTTGTCACAATGCATCCCATGCCCTTTTAGGCCACTTGATGTCACAATGAATTATTTGATTCTTGGCCTCCATGGTGGCATAATAGATCCTTGCTTCTATTGGTCCCCGTGCTGTAACAATCCATCCCTGGCCCTTTTAGGCCCATTGGTGTCACTAGGGATCATTAGATTTTTAGCCTGCATTGGGTCACAATGGTTCCTTGCTTCTCTTAACCCCTGTGCTGTCACAATGCATCCCATGCCCTTTTAGGCCACTTGATGTCACAATGAATCATTTGATTCTTGGCCTCCACGGTGGCATAATAGATCCTTGCTTCTATTGGTCCCCGTGCTGTAACAATCCATCCCTGGCCCTTTTTATACCCCCTGGTGCCACAAGGGATCATTAGATTGTTAGCCTGCATTGGGTCACAATGGTTCCTGGCTTCTCTTAACCTCTGTGGTGTCACAATGCATTCCAAGCCCTTTTAGGCCACTTGGTCTTACAATGAACCATTTGATTCTTGGCCTTCATGGTGTCATAATGGTTCCTTGCTTCTATAGGTCCCCATGATGTCAGAGTTCATCCATGGTCCTTTTTCGCCCCCTGGTGTCAAAAGGGATTCTTAGATTGATAGCCTTCATTGGGTTACAATGGTGCCTTGCTTCTCTTAACCCCTGTGGTGTCACAATGCATCCCATGCCCTTTTAGGCCACTTGATGTCACAATGAATCATTTGATTCTTGGCCTCCATGGTGGCATAATTGTACCAGGTTTTACTGGGGCCCCATGCTTTCACAATTCATCCCTGCCCCTTTTAGGCCCATTGGTGTCACAAGGGATCATTAGATTGTTAGCCTGCATTGGGTCACAATGGTTCCTTGCTTCTCTTAACCTCTGTGGTGTCACAATGCATTCCAAGCCCTTTTAGGCCACTTGGTCTTACAATGAACCATTTGATTCTTGGCCTTCATGGTGTCATAATGGTTCCTTGCTTCTATAGGTCCCCATGCTGTCAAGGTTCATCCGTGGTCATTTTGCGCCCCCTGGTGTCAAAAGGGATTCTTAGATTGTTAGCCTACATTGGGTCACAATGGTTCCTTGCTTCTCTTAACCTCTGTGCTGTCACAATGCATCCCATGCCCTTTTAGGCCACTTGATGTCACAATGAATCATTTGATTCTTGGCCTCCATGGTGGCGAAATTGTACCAGGTTTAAATTGGGCCCCATGCTTTCACAATACATCCCTGACCTTTTAGGCCCATTGGTGTCAAAAGGGATCATTAGATTGTTAGCCTCCATTGGGTCACAATGGATCCTTGCTTCTCTTAACCTCTGTGGTGTCACAATGCATCCCATGCCCTTTTAGGCCACTTGATGTCACAATGAATCATTTGATTCTTGGCCTCCATGGTGGCGTAATTGTACCAGGTTTTAATTGGGCCCCATGCTTTCACAATACATCCCTGGCCCTTTTTATACCCCCTGGTGTCACAAGGGATCATTAGATTGTTAGCCTGCATTGGGTCACAATGGTGCCTTGCTTCTCTTAACCCCTGTGGTGTCACAATGCATCCCATGCCCTTTTA
The DNA here is from genome assembly GCF_963662255.1 of Cinclus cinclus. Classification (NCBI taxonomy): domain Eukaryota; kingdom Metazoa; phylum Chordata; class Aves; order Passeriformes; family Cinclidae; genus Cinclus; species Cinclus cinclus. The sequence goes on along the minus strand of NW_026912224.1, from coordinate 91,095 downwards.
GGCCACTTGATGTCACAATGAATCATTTGATTCTTGGCCTCCACGGTGGCATAATAGATCCTTGCTTCTATTGGTCCCCGTGCTGTAACAATCCATCCCTGGCCTTTTTTATACCCCCCGGTGCCACAAGGGATCATTAGATTGTTAGCCTGCATTGGGTCACAATGGTTTCTTGCTTCTCTTAACCTCTGTGCTGTCACAATGCATTCCAAGCCCTTTTAGGCCACTTGATGTCACAATGAACCACTTGATTCTTGGCCTTCATGGTGTCATAATGGTTCCTTGCTTCTATAGGTCCCCATGCTGTCAGAGTTCATCCGTGGTCCTTTTGCGCCCCCTTGTGCCACAAGGGATTCTTAGATAGTTAGCCTGCATTGGGTCACAATGGTTCCTTGCTTCTCTTAACCCCTGTGGTGTCACAATGCATCCCATGCCCTTTTAGGCCACTTGATGTCACAATGAATCATTTGATTCTTGGCCTCCATGGTGGCGAAATTGTACCAGGTTTTAATTGGGCCCCATGCTTTCACAATACATCCCTGCCCCTTTTAGGCCCATTGGTGTCAAAAGGGATCATTAGATTGTAAGCCTCCATTGGGTCACAATGGATCCTTGCTTCTCTTAACGCCTGTGGTGTCACAATGCATCCCATGCCCTTTTAGGCCACTTGATGTCACAATGAATCATTTGATTCTTGGCCTCCATGGTGGCGTAATTGTACCAGGTTTTAATTGGGCCCCATGCTTTCACAATACATCCCTGCCCCTTTTAGGCCCATTGGTGTCAAAAGGGATCATTAGATTGTTAGCCTCCATTGGGTCACAATGGATCCTTGCTTCTCTTAACGCCTGTGCTGTCACAATGCATCCCATGCCCTTTTAGGCCACTTGATGTCACAATGAATCATTTGATTCTTGGCCTCCACGGTGGCATAATAGATCCTTGCTTCTATTGGTCCCCGTGCTGTAACAATCCATCCCTGGCCCTTTTTATACCCCCTGGTGTCACAAGGGATCATTAGATTGTTAGCCTGCATTGGGTCACAATGGTTCCTGGCTTCTCTTAACCTCTGTGGTGTCACAATGCATTCCAAGCCCTTTTAGGCCACTTGGTCTTACAATGAACCATTTGATTCTTGGCCTTCATGGTGTCATAATGGTTCCTTGCTTCTATAGGTCCCCATGCTGTCAGAGTTCATCCGTGGTCCTTTTGCGCCACCTGGTTTCAAAAGGGATTCTTAGATTGTTAGCCTGCATTGGGTCACAATGGTTCCTTGCTTCTCTTAACCCCTGTGGTGTCACAATGCATCCCATGCCCTTTTAGGCCACTTGATGTCACAATGAATCATTTGATTCTTGGCCTCCATGGTGGCTTGATTGTACCATGTTTTCACTGGGCCCCATGCTTTCACAATACATCCCTGCCCCTTTTACGCCCATTGGTGTCAAAAGGGATTATTAGATTGTTAGCCTGCATTGGGTCACAATGGATCCTTGCTTCTCTTAACCCCTGTGCTGTCACAATGCATCCCATGCCCTTTTAGGCCACTTGATGTCACAATGAATCATTTGATTCTTGGCCTCCATGGTGGCGTAATTGTACCAGGTTTTCATTGGGCCCCATGCTTTCACAATACATCCCTGCTCCTTTAAGGCCCATTGGTGTCAAAAGGGATTATTAGATTGTTAGCCTCCATTGGGTCACAATGGATCCTTGCTTCTCTTAACCTCTGTGGTGTCACAATGCATCCCATGCCCTTTTAGGCCACTTGATGTCACAATGAATTATTTGATCCTTGGCCTCCATGGTGGCATAATAGATCCTTGCTTCTATTGGTCCCCGTGCTGTAACAATCCATCCCTGGCCCTTTTTATACCCCCTGGTGTCACAAGGGATCATTAGATTGTTAGCCTGCATAGGGTCACAATGGTTCCTTGCTTCTCTTAACCTCTGTGGTGTCACAATGCATTCCAAGCCCTTTTAGGCCACTTGATGTCACAATGAACCATTTGATTCTTGGCCTCCATGGTGTCATAATAGATCCTTGCTTCTATAGGTCCCCATGCTGTCAGAGTTCATCCGTGGTCCTTTTGCGCCACCTGGTTTCAAAAGGGATTCTGAGATTGTTAGCCTGCATTGGGTCACAATGGTTCCTTGCTTCTCTTAACCCCTGTGGTGTCACAATGCATCCCATGCCCTTTTAGGCCACTTGATGTCACAATGAATCATTTGATTCTTGGCCTCCATGGTGGCGAAATTGTACCAGGTTTTAATTGGGCCCCATGCTTTCACAATACATCCCTGCCCCTTTTAGGCCCATTGGTGTCAAAAGGGATCATTAGATTGTTAGCCTCCATTGGGTCACAATGGATCCTTGCTTCTCTTAACGCCTGTGGTGTCACAATGCATCCCATGCCCTTTTAGGCCACTTGATGTCACAATGAATCATTTGATTCTTGGCCTCCATGGTGGCGTAATTGTACCAGGTTTTAATTGGGCCCCATGCTTTCACAATACATCCCTGCCCCTTTTAGGCCCATTGGTGTCCAAAGGGATCATTAGATTGTTAGCCTCCATTGGGTCACAATGGATCCTTGCTTCTCTTAACGCCTGTGCTGTCACAATGCATCCCATGCCCTTTTAGGCCACTTGATGTCACAATGAATCATTTGATTCTTGGCCTCCACGGTGGCATAATAGATCCTTGCTTCTATTGGTCCCCGTGCTGTAACAATCCATCCCTGGCCCTTTTAGGCCCATTGGTGTCACTAGGGATCATTAGATTTTTAGCCTGCATTGGGTCACAATGGTTCCTTGCTTCTCTTAACCCCTGTGCTGTCACAATGCATCCCATGCCCTTTTAGGCCACTTGATGTCACAATGAATCATTTGATTCTTGGCCTCCACGGTGGCATAATAGATCCTTGCTTCTATTGGTCCCCGTGCTGTAACAATCCATCCCTGGCCCTTTTTATACCCCCTGGTGCCACAAGGGATCATTAGATTGTTAGCCTGCATTGGGTCACAATGGTTCCTGGCTTCTCTTAACCTCTGTGGTGTCACAATGCATTCCAAGCCCTTTTAGGCCACTTGGTCTTACAATGAACCATTTGATTCTTGGCCTTCATGGTGTCATAATGGTTCCTTGCTTCTATAGGTCCCCATGATGTCAGAGTTCATCCATGGTCCTTTTTCGCCCCCTGGTGTCAAAAGGGATTCTTAGATTGATAGCCTTCATTGGGTTACAATGGTGCCTTGCTTCTCTTAACCCCTGTGGTGTCACAATGCATCCCATGCCCTTTTAGGCCACTTGATGTCACAATGAATCATTTGATTCTTGGCCTCCATGGTGGCATAATTGTACCAGGTTTTACTGGGGCCCCATGCTTTCACAATTCATCCCTGCCCCTTTTAGGCCCATTGGTGTCACAAGGGATCATTAGATTGTTAGCCTGCATTGGGTCACAATGGTTCCTTGCTTCTCTTAACCTCTGTGGTGTCACAATGCATTCCAAGCCCTTTTAGGCCACTTGGTCTTACAATGAACCATTTGATTCTTGGCCTTCATGGTGTCATAATGGTTCCTTGCTTCTATAGGTCCCCATGCTGTCAAGGTTCATCCGTGGTCATTTTGCGCCCCCTGGTGTCAAAAGGGATTCTTAGATTGTTAGCCTACATTGGGTCACAATGGTTCCTTGCTTCTCTTAACCTCTGTGCTGTCACAATGCATCCCATGCCCTTTTAGGCCACTTGATGTCACAATGAATCATTTGATTCTTGGCCTCCATGGTGGCATAATAGATCCTTGCTTCTATTGGTCCCCGTGCTGTAACAATCCATCCCTGGCCCTTTTTATACCCCCCGGTGCCACAAGGGATCATTAGATTGTTAGCCTGCATTGGGTCACAATGGTTCCTTGCTTCTCTTAACCTCTGTGCTGTCACAATGCATTCCAAGCCCTTTTAGACCACTTGATGTCACAATGAACCATTTGATTCTTGGCCTTCATGGTGTCATAATGGTTCCTTGCTTCTATAGGTCCCCATGCTGTCAGAGTTCATCCGTGGTCCTTTTTCGCCCCCTGGTGTCAAAAGGGATTCTTAGATTGTTAGCCTGCTTTGGGTTACAATGGTGCCTTGGTTCTCTTAACCCCTGTGGTGTCACAATGCATCCCATGCCCTTTTAGGCCACTTGATGTCACAATGAATCATTTGATTCTTGGCCTCCATGTTGGCTTGATTGTACCATGTTTTCACTGGGCCCCATGCTTTCACAATACATCCCTGCCCCTTTTAGGCCCATTGGTGTCAAAAGGGATTATTAGATTGTTAGCCTCCATTGGGTCACAATGGATCCTTGCTTCTCTTAACCCCTGTGCTGTCACAATGCATCCCATGCCCTTTTAGGCCACTTGATGTCACAATGAATCATTTGATTCTTGGGCTCCACGGTGGCATAATAGATCCTTGCTTCTATTGGTCCCCGTGCTGTAACAATCCATCCCTGGCCCTTTTTATACCCCCTGGTGCCACAAGGGATCATTAGATTGTTAGCCTGCATTGGGTCACAATGGTTCCTTGCTTCTCTTAACCTCTGTGGTGTCACAATGCATTCCAAGCCCTTTTAGGCCACTTGGTCTTACAATGAACCATTTGATTCTTGGCCTCCATGGTGTCATAATGGTTCCTTGCTTCTATAGGTCCCCATGCGGTCAGAGTTCATCCGTGGTCATTTTGCGGCCCCTTGTGCCACAAGGGATTCTTTGATTGTTAGCCTGCATTGGGTCACAATGGTTCCTTGCTTCTCTTAACCCCTGTGGTGTCACAATGCATCCCATGCCCTTTTAGGCCACTTGATGTCACAATGAATCATTTGATTCTTGGCCTCCATGGTGGCGAAATTGTACCAGGTTTAAATTGGGCCCCATGCTTTCACAATACATCCCTGACCTTTTAGGCCCATTGGTGTCAAAAGGGATCATTAGATTGTTAGCCTCCATTGGGTCACAATGGATCCTTGCTTCTCTTAACCTCTGTGGTGTCACAATGCATCCCATGCCCTTTTAGGCCACTTGATGTCACAATGAATCATTTGATTCTTGGCCTCCATGGTGGCGTAATTGTACCAGGTTTTAATTGGGCCCCATGCTTTCACAATACATCCCTGGCCCTTTTTATACCCCCTGGTGTCACAAGGGATCATTAGATTGTTAGCCTGCATTGGGTCACAATGGATCCTTGCTTCTCTTAACGCCTGTGCTGTCACAATGCATCCCATGCCCTTTTAGGCCACTTGATGTCACAATGAATCATTTGATTCTTGGCCTCCACGGTGGCATAATAGATCCTTGCTTCTATTGGTCCCCGTGCTGTAACAATCCATCCCTGGCCTTTTTTATACCCCCCGGTGCCACAAGGGATCATTAGATTGTTAGCCTGCATTGGGTCACAATGGTTTCTTGCTTCTCTTAACCTCTGTGGTGTCACAATGCATTCCAAGCCCTTTTAGGCCACTTGATGTCACAATGAACCACTTGATTCTTGGCCTTCATGGTGTCATAATGGTTCCTTGCTTCTATAGGTCCCCATGCTGTCAGAGTTCATCCGTGGTCCTTTTGCGCCCCCTTGTGCCACAAGGGATTCTTAGATAGTTAGCCTGCATTGGGTCACAATGGTTCCTTGCTTCTCTTAACCCCTGTGGTGTCACAATGCATCCCATGCCCTTTTAGGCCACTTGATGTCACAATGAATCATTTGATTCTTGGCCTCCATGGTGGCGAAATTGTACCAGGTTTTAATTGGGCCCCATGCTTTCACAATACATCCCTGCCCCTTTTAGGCCCATTGGTGTCAAAAGGGATCATTAGATTGTAAGCCTCCATTGGGTCACAATGGATCCTTGCTTCTCTTAACGCCTGTGGTGTCACAATGCATCCCATGCCCTTTTAGGCCACTTGATGTCACAATGAATCATTTGATTCTTGGCCTCCATGGTGGCGTAATTGTACCAGGTTTTAATTGGGCCCCATGCTTTCACAATACATCCCTGCCCCTTTTAGGCCCATTGGTGTCAAAAGGGATCATTAGATTGTTAGCCTCCATTGGGTCACAATGGATCCTTGCTTCTCTTAACGCCTGTGCTGTCACAATGCATCCCATGCCCTTTTAGGCCACTTGATGTCACAATGAATCATTTGATTCTTGGCCTCCACGGTGGCATAATAGATCCTTGCTTCTATTGGTCCCCGTGCTGTAACAATCCATCCCTGGCCCTTTTTATACCCCCTGGTGTCACAAGGGATCATTAGATTGTTAGCCTGCATTGGGTCACAATGGTTCCTGGCTTCTCTTAACCTCTGTGGTGTCACAATGCATTCCAAGCCCTTTTAGGCCACTTGGTCTTACAATGAACCATTTGATTCTTGGCCTTCATGGTGTCATAATGGTTCCTTGCTTCTATAGGTCCCCATGCTGTCAGAGTTCATCCGTGGTCCTTTTGCGCCACCTGGTTTCAAAAGGGATTCTTAGATTGTTAGCCTGCATTGGGTCACAATGGTTCCTTGCTTCTCTTAACCCCTGTGGTGTCACAATGCATCCCATGCCCTTTTAGGCCACTTGATGTCACAATGAATCATTTGATTCTTGGCCTCCATGGTGGCTTGATTGTACCATGTTTTCACTGGGCCCCATGCTTTCACAATACATCCCTGCCCCTTTTACGCCCATTGGTGTCAAAAGGGATTATTAGATTGTTAGCCTGCATTGGGTCACAATGGATCCTTGCTTCTCTTAACCCCTGTGCTGTCACAATGCATCCCATGCCCTTTTAGGCCACTTGATGTCACAATGAATCATTTGATTCTTGGCCTCCATGGTGGCGTAATTGTACCAGGTTTTCATTGGGCCCCATGCTTTCACAATACATCCCTGCTCCTTTAAGGCCCATTGGTGTCAAAAGGGATTATTAGATTGTTAGCCTCCATTGGGTCACAATGGATCCTTGCTTCTCTTAACCTCTGTGGTGTCACAATGCATCCCATGCCCTTTTAGGCCACTTGATGTCACAATGAATTATTTGATCCTTGGCCTCCATGGTGGCATAATAGATCCTTGCTTCTATTGGTCCCCGTGCTGTAACAATCCATCCCTGGCCCTTTTTATACCCCCTGGTGTCACAAGGGATCATTAGATTGTTAGCCTGCATAGGGTCACAATGGTTCCTTGCTTCTCTTAACCTCTGTGGTGTCACAATGCATTCCAAGCCCTTTTAGGCCACTTGATGTCACAATGAACCATTTGATTCTTGGCCTCCATGGTGTCATAATAGATCCTTGCTTCTATAGGTCCCCATGCTGTCAGAGTTCATCCGTGGTCCTTTTGCGCCACCTGGTTTCAAAAGGGATTCTGAGATTGTTAGCCTGCATTGGGTCACAATGGTTCCTTGGTTCTCTTAACCCCTGTGGTGTCACAATGCATCCCATGCCCTTTTAGGCCACTTGATGTCACAATGAATCATTTGATTCTTGGCCTCCATGGTGGCGAAATTGTACCAGGTTTTAATTGGGCCCCATGCTTTCACAATACATCCCTGCCCCTTTTAGGCCCATTGGTGTCAAAAGGGATCATTAGATTGTTAGCCTCCATTGGGTCACAATGGATCCTTGCTTCTCTTAACGCCTGTGGTGTCACAATGCATCCCATGCCCTTTTAGGCCACTTGATGTCACAATGAATCATTTGATTCTTGGCCTCCATGGTGGCGTAATTGTACCAGGTTTTAATTGGGCCCCATGCTTTCACAATACATCCCTGCCCCTTTTAGGCCCATTGGTGTCCAAAGGGATCATTAGATTGTTAGCCTCCATTGGGTCACAATGGATCCTTGCTTCTCTTAACGCCTGTGCTGTCACAATGCATCCCATGCCCTTTTAGGCCACTTGATGTCACAATGAATCATTTGATTCTTGGCCTCCACGGTGGCATAATAGATCCTTGCTTCTATTGGTCCCCGTGCTGTAACAATCCATCCCTGGCCCTTTTTATACCCCCTGGTGTCACAAGGGATCATTAGATTGTTAGCCTGCATTGGGTCACAATGGTTCCTGGCTTCTCTTAACCTCTGTGGTGTCACAATGCATTCCAAGCCCTTTTAGGCCACTTGGTCTTACAATGAACCATTTGATTCTTGGCCTTCATGGTGTCATAATGGTTCCTTGCTTCTATAGGTCCCCATGCTGTCAGAGTTCATCCGTGGTCCTTTTGCGCCACCTGGTTTCAAAAGGGATTCTTAGATTGTTAGCCTGCATTGGGTCACAATGGTTCCTTGCTTCTCTTAACCCCTGTGGTGTCACAATGCATCCCATGCCCTTTTAGGCCACTTGATGTCACAATGAATCATTTGATTCTTGGCCTCCATGGTGGCTTGATTGTACCATGTTTTCACTGGGCCCCATGCTTTCACAATACATCCCTGCCCCTTTTACGCCCATTGGTGTCAAAAGGGATTATTAGATTGTTAGCCTGCATTGGGTCACAATGGATCCTTGCTTCTCTTAACCCCTGTGCTGTCACAATGCATCCCATGCCCTTTTAGGCCACTTGATGTCACAATGAATCATTTGATTCTTGGCCTCCACGGTGGCATAATAGATCCTTGCTTCTATTGGTCCCCGTGCTGTAACAATCCATCCCTGGCCCTTTTTATACCCCCCGGTGCCACAAGGGATCATTAGATTGTTAGCCTGCATTGGGTCACAATGGTTCCTTGCTTCTCTTAACCTCTGTGCTGTCACAATGCATTCCAAGCCCTTTTAGGCCACTTGATGTCACAATGAACCATTTGATTCTTGGCCTTCATGGTGTCATAATGGTTCCTTGCTTCTATAGGTCCCCATGCTGTCAGGGTTCATCCGTGGTCCTTTTGCGCCCCCTGGTGTCAAAAGGGATTCTTAGATTGTTAGCCTGCATTGGGTTACAATGGTTCCTTGCTTCTCTTAACCCCTGTGGTGTCACAATGCATCCCATGCCCTTTTAGGCCACTTGATGTCACAATGAATCATTTGATTCTTGGCCTCCATGGTGGCGTAATTGTACCATGTTTTCACTGGGCCCCATGCTTTCACAATACATCCCTGCTCCTTTAAGGCCCATTGGTGTCAAAAGGGATTATTAGATTGTTAGCCTCCATTGGGTCACAATGGATCCTTGCTTCTCTTAACCCCTGTGCTGTCACAATGCATCCCATGCCCTTTTAGGCCACTTGATGTCACAATGAATCATTTGATTCTTGGCCTCCATGGTGGCGTAATTGTACCAGGTTTTCATTGGGCCCCATGCTTTCACAATACATCCCTGCTCCTTTAAGGCCCATTGGTGTCAAAAGGGATTATTAGATTGTTAGCCTCCATTGGGTCACAATGGATCCTTGCTTCTCTTAACCTCTGTGGTGTCACAATGCATCCCATGCCCTTTTAGGCCACTTGATGTCACAATGAATTATTTGATCCTTGGCCTCCATGGTGGCATAATAGATCCTTGCTTCTATTGGTCCCCGTGCTGTAACAATCCATCCCTGGCCCTTTTTATACCCCCTGGTGTCACAAGGGATCATTAGATTTTTAGCCTGCATTGGGTCACAATGGTTCCTTGCTTCTCTTAACCTCTGTGGTGTCACAATGCATTCCAAGCCCTTTTAGGCCACTTGATGTCACAATGAACCATTTGATTCTTGGCCTTCATGGTGTCATAATAGATCCTTGCTTCTATAGATCCCCATGCTGTCAGAGTTCATCCGTGGTCCTTTTGCGCCACCTGGTTTCAAAAGGGATTCTGAGATTGTTAGCCTGCATTGGGTCACAATGGTTCCTTGCTTCTCTTAACCCCTGTGGTGTCACAATGCATCCCATGCCCTTTTAAGCCACTTGATGTCACAATGAATCATTTGATTCTTGGCCTCCATGGTGGCATAATAGATCCTTGCTTCTATTGGTCCCCGTGCTGTAACAATCCATCCCTGGCCCTTTTTATACCCCCTGGTGCCACAAGGGATCATTAGATTGTTAGCCTGCATTGGGTCACAATGGTTCCTTGCTTCTCTTAACCTCTGTGCTGTCCCAATGCATCCCATGCCCTTTTAGGCCACTTGATGTCACAATGAATCATTTGATTCTTGGCCTTCATGGTGTCATAATAGATCCTTGCTTCTATTGGTCCCCGTGCTGTAACAATCCATCCCTGGCCCTTTTAGGCCCTTTGGTGTCACAAGGGATCATTAGATTGTTAGCCTGCATTGGGTCACAATGGTTCCTTGCTTCTCTTAACCCCTGTGGTGTCACAATGCATCCCATGCCCTTTTAGGCCACTTGATGTCACAATGAATCATTTGATTCTTGGCCTCCATGGTGGCGTAATTGTACCAGGTTTTCATTGGGCCCCATGCTTTCACAATACATCCCTGCCCCTTTTAGGCCCATTGGTGTCAAAAGGGATCATTAGATTGTTAGCCTCCATTGGGTCACAATGGATCCTTGCTTCTCTTAACGCCTGTGCTGTCACAATGCATCCCATGCCCTTTTAGGCCACTTGATGTCACAATGAATCATTTGATTCTTGGCCTCCACGGTGGCATAATAGATCCTTGCTTCTATTGGTCCCCGTGCTGTAACAATCCATCCCTGGCCCTTTTTATACCCCCTGGTGTCACAAGGGATCATTAGATTGTTAGCCTGCATTGGGTCACAATGGTTCCTTGCTTCTCTTAACCTCTGTGGTGTCACAATGCATTCCAAGCCCTTTTAGGCCACTTGGTCTTACAATGAACCATTTGATTCTTGGCCTTCATGGTGTCATAATGGTTCCTTGCTTCTAGAGGTCCCCATGCTGTCAGAGTTCATCCGTGGTCCTTTTGCGCCACCTGGTTTCAAAAGGGATTCTTAGATTGTTAGCCTGCATTGGGTCACAATGGTTCCTTGCTTCTCTTAACCCCTGTGGTGTCACAATGCATCCCATGCCCTTTTAAGCCACTTGATGTCACAATGAATCATTTGATTCTTGGCCTCCATGGTGGCATAATAGATCCTTGCTTCTATTGGTCCCCGTGCTGTAACAATCCATCCCTGGCCCTTTTTATACCCCCTGGTGCCACAAGGGATCATTAGAGTGTTAGCCTGCATTGGGTCACAATGGTTCCTTGCTTCTCTTAACCTCTGTGGTGTCACAATGCATTCCAAGCCCTTTTAGGCCACTTGGTCTTACAATGAACCATTTGATTCTTGGCCTTCATGGTGTCATAATGGTTCCTTGCTTCTATAGGTCCCCATGATGTCAGAGTTCATCCATGGTCCTTTTTCGCCCCCTGGTGTCAAAAGGGATTCTTAGATTGTTAGCCTGCATTGGGTTACAATGGTTCCTTGCTTCTCTTAACCCCTGTGGTGTCACAATGCATCCCATGCCCTTTTAGGCCACTTGATGTCACAATGAATCATTTGACCCTTGGCCTCCATGGTGGCATAATTGTACCAGGTTTTACTGGGGCCCCATGCTTTCACAAATCATCCCTGCCCCTTTTAGGCCCATTGGTGTCACAAGGGATTATTAGATTGTTAGCCTGCATTGGGTCACAATGGTTCCTTGCTTCTCTTAACCTCTGTGGTGTCACAATGCATTCCAAGCCCTTTTAGGCCACTTGATGTCACAATGAACCATTTGATTCTTGGCCTTCATGGTGTCATAATGGTTCCTTGCTTCTATTGGGCTCCATGTTATCACAATTCATCCCTGGCCCTTTTACGCCCCCTGGTGTCAAATGGGATCCTGGGATTATTAGCCTCCATTGGGTCACAATGGATCCTTGCTTCATCCTAACCCCTGTGCTGTCACAATGCATCCCATGCCCTTTTAGGCCACTTGATGTCACAATGAATCATTTGATTCTTGGCCTCCACGGTGGCATAATAGATCCTTGCTTCTATTGGTCCCCGTGCTGTAACAATCCATCCCTGGACCTTTTTATACCCAGTGGTGCCACAACGGATCATTAGATGGTTAGCCTGCATTGGGTCACAATGGTTCCTTGCTTCTCTTAACCTCTGTGCTGTCACAATGCATTCCAAGCCCTTTTAGGCCACTTGATGTCACAATGAATCATTTTATTCTTGGCCTTCATGGTGTCATAATGGTTCCTTGCTTCTAGAGGTCCCCATGCTGTCAGAGTTCATCCGTGGTCCTTTTGCGCCCCCTGGTGTCAAAAGGGATTCTTAGATTGTTAGCCTGCATTGGGTCACAATGGTTCCTTGCTTCTCTTAACCTCTGTGGTGTCACAATGCATCCCATGCCCTTTTAGGCCACTTGATGTCACAATGAATCATTTGATTCTTGGCCTCCATGGTGGCGTAATTGTACCAGGTTTTAATTGGGCCCCATGCTTTCACAATTCATCCCTGCCCCTTTTAGGCCCATTGGTGTCAAAAGGGATCATTAGATTGTTAGCCTCCATTGGGTCACAATGGATCCTTTCTTCTCATAACGCCTGTGCTGTCACAATGCATCCCATGCCCTTTTAGGCCACTTGATGTCACAATGAATCATTTGATTCTTGGCCTCCACGGTGGCATAATAGATCCTTGCTTCTATTGGTCCCCGTGCTGTAACAATCCATCCCTGGCCCTTTATATACCCCCCGGTGCCTCAAGGGATCATTAGATTGTTAGCCTGCATTGGGTCACAATGGTTCCTTGCTTCTCTTAACCTCTGTGGTGTCACAATGCATTCCAAGCCCTTTTAGGCCACTTGATGTCACAATGAACCATTTGATTCTTGGCCTTTATGGTGTCATAATGGTTCCTTGCTTCTATAGGTCCCCATGCTGTCAGAGTTCATCCGTGGTCATTTTGCGCCACCTGGTTTCAAAAGGGATTCTTAGATTGTTAGCCTGCATTGGGTCACAATGGTCCCTTGCTTCTCTTAACCTCTATGGTGTCACAATGCATCCCATGACCTTTTAGGCCACTTGATGTCACAATGAATCATTTGATTCTTGGCCTCCATGGTGGCATAATAGATCCTTGCTTCTATTGGTCCCTGTGCTGTAACAATTCATCCCTGGCCCTTTTAGGCCCATTGGTGTCACAAGGGATCATTAGATTGTTAGCCTGCATTGGGTCACAATGGTTCCTTGCTTCTCTTAACCTCTGTGCTGTGACAATGCATCCCATGCCCTTTTAGGCCACTTGATGTCACAATGAATCATTTGATTCTTGGCCTCCATGGTGGCATAATAGATCCTTGCTTCTATTGGTCCCCGTGCTGTAACAATCCATCCCTCGCCCTTTTTATACCCAGTGGTGCCACAACGGATCATTAGATGGTTAGCCTGCATTGGGTCACAATGGTTCCTTGCTTCTCTTAACCTCTGTGGTGTCACAATGCATTCCATGCCCTTTTAGGCCACTTGGTCTTACAATGAACCATTTGATTCTTGGCCTTCATGGTGTCATAATGGTTCCTTGCTTCTATTGGGCTCCATGCTGTAAGAGTTCATCCGTGGTCCTTTTGCGCCCCCTGGTGTCAAAAGGGATTCTTAGATTGTTAGCCTGCATTGGGTCACAATGGTTCCTTGCTTCTCTTAACCCCTGTGGTGTCACAATGCATCCCATGCCCTTTTAGGCCACTTGATGTCACAATGAATCATTTGATTCTTGGCCTCCATGGTGGCGTAATTGTACCAGGTTTTAATTGGGCCCCATGCTTTCACAATACATCCCTGCCCCTTTTAGGCCCATTGGTGTCAAAAGGGATCATTAGATTGTTAGCCTCCATTGGGTCACAATGGATCCTTTCTTCTCTTAACGCCTGTGCTGTCACAATGCATCCCATGCCCTTTTAGGCCACTTGATGTCACAATGAATCATTTGATTCTTGGCCTCCACGGTGGCATAATAAATCCTTGCTTCTATTGGTCCCCGTGCTGTAACAATCCATCCCTGGCCCTTTTTATACCCCCTGGTGTCACAAGGGATCATTAGATTGTTAGCCTGCATTGGGTCACAATGGTTCCTTGCTTCTCTTAACCTCTGTGCTGTCACAATGCATTCCAAGCCCTTTTAGGCCACTTGATGTCACAATGAACCATTTGATTCTTGGCCTTCATGGTGTCATAATGGTTCCTTGCTTCTATAGGTCCCCATGCTGTCAGAGTTCATCCGTGGTCCTTTTGCGCCACCTGGTTTCAAAAGGGATTCTTAGATTGTTAGCCTGCATTGGGTCACAATGGTTCCTTGCTTCTCTTAACCTCTGTGGTGTCACAATGCATCCCATGCCCTTTTAGGCCACTTGATGTCACAATGAATCATTTGATTCTTGGCCTCCATGGTGGCATAATAGATCCTTGCTTCTATTGGTCCCTGTGCTGTAACAATTCATCCCTGGCCCTTTTAGGCCCATTGGTGTCACAAGGGATCATTAGATTGTTAGCCTGCATTGGGTCACAATGGTTCCTTGCTTCTCTTAACCTCTGTGGTGTCACAATGCATCCCATGCCCTTTTAGGCCACTTGATGTCACAATGAATCATTTGATTCTTGGCCTCCACGGTGGCATAATAGATCCTTGCTTCTATTGGTCCCCGTGCTGTAACAATCCATCCCTGGCCCTTTTTATACCCAGTGGTGCCACAACGGATCATTAGATGGTTAGCCTGCATTGGGTCACAATGGTTCCTTGCTTCTCTTAACCTCTGTGGTGTCACAATGCATTCCAAGCCATTTTAGGCCACTTGGTCTTACAATGAACCATTTGATTCTTGGCCTTCATGGTGTCATAATGGTTCCTTGCTTCTATATGTCCCCATGCTGTAAGAGTTCATCCGTGGTCCTTTTGCGCCACCTGGTGTCAAAAGGGATTATTAGATTGTTAGCCTGCATTGGGTCACAATGGTTCCTTGCTTCTCTTAACCCCTGTGGTGTCACAATGCATCCCATGCCCTTTTAGGCCACTTGATGTCACAATGAATCATTTGATTCTTGGCCTCCATGGTGGCGTAATTGTACCAGGTTTTAATTGGGCCCCATGCTTTCACAATACATCCCTGCCCCTTTTAGGCCCATTGGTGTCAAAAGGGATCATTAGATTGTTAGCCTCCATTGGGTCACAATGGATCCTTTCTTCTCTTAACGCCTGTGCTGTCACAATGCATCCCATGCCCTTTTAGGCCACTTGATGTCACAATGAATCATTTGATTCTTGGCCTCCACGGTGGCTTAATAGATCCTTGCTTCTATTGGTCCCCGTGCTGTAACAATCCATCCCTGGCCCTTTTTATACCCCCTGGTGTCACAAGGGATCATTAGATTGTTAGCCTGCATTGGGTCACAATGGTTCCTTGCTTCTCTTAACCTCTGTGGTGTCACAATGCATTCCAAGCCCTTTTAGGCCACTTGGTCTTACAATGAACCATTTGATTCTTGGCCTTCATGGTGTCATAATGGTTCCTTGCTTCTATAGGTCCCCATGCTGTCAGAGTTCATCCGTGGTCCTTTTGCGCCCCCTGGTGTCAAAAGGGATTCTTAGATTGTTAGCCTGCATTGGGTCACAATGGTTCCTTGCTTCTCTTAACCCCTGTGGTGTCACAATGCATCCCATGCCCTTTTAGGCCACTTGATGTCACAATGAATCATTTGATTCTTGGCCTCCATGGTGGCATAATTGTACCAGGTTTTACTGGGGCCCCATGCTTTCACAAATCATCCCTGCCCCTTTTAGGCCCATTGGTGTCACAAGGGATCATTAGATTGTTAGCCTGCATTGGGTCACAATGGTTCCTTGCTTCTCTTAACCTCTGTGGTGTCACAATGCATTCCAAGCCCTTTTAGGCCACTTGGTCTTACAATGAACCATTTTATTCTTGGCCTTCATGGTGTCATAATGGTTCCTTGCTTCTATATGTCCCCATGCTGTCAGAGTTCATCCGTGGTCCTTTTGCGCCCCCTGGTGTCAAAAGGGATTCTTAGATTGTTAGCCTACATTGGGTCACAATGGTTCCTTGCTTCTCTTAACCCCTGTGGTGTCACAATGCATCCCATGCCCTTTTAGGCCACTTGATGTCACAATGAATCATTTGATTCTTGGCCTCCATGGTGGCGTAATTGTACCAGGTTTAAATTGGGCCCCATGCTTTCACAATACATCCCTGCCCCTTTTAGGCCCATTGGTGTCAAAAGGGATCATTAGATTGTTAGCCTCCATTGGGTCACAATGGATCCTTTCTTCTCTTCACGCCTGTGCTGTCACAATGCATCCCATGCCCTTTTAGGCCACTTGATGTCACAATGAATCATTTGATTCTTGGCCTCCACGGTGGCCTAATAGATCCTTGCTTCTATTGGTCCCCGTGCTGTAACAATCCATCCCTGGCCCTTTTTATACACCCTGGTGTCACAAGGGATCATTAGATTGTTAGCCTGCATTGGGTCACAATGGTTCCTTGCTTCTCTTAACCTCTGTGGTGTCACAATGCATTCCAAGCCCTTTTAGGCCACTTGGTCTTACAATGAACCATTTGATTCTTGGCCTTCATGGTGTCATAATGGTTCCTTGCTTCTATAGGTCCCCATGCTGTCAGAGTTCATCCGTGGTCCTTTTGCGCCCCCTGGTGTCAAAAAGGATTCTTAGATTGTTAGCCTGCATTGGGTTACAATGGTGCCTTGCTTCTCTTAACCCCTGTGGTGTCACAATGCATCCCATGCCCTTTTAGGCCACTTGATGTCACAATGAATCATTTGATTATTGGCCTCCATGGTGTCATAATTGTTCCTAGTTTCTATTGGGCCCCATGCTGTCACAATTCATCCCTGGCCCTTTTTATACCCCCTGGTGCCACAAGGGATCATTAGATTGTTAGCCTGCATTGGGTCACAATGGTTCCTTGCTTCTCTTAACCTCTGTGGTGTCACAATGCATCCCATGCCCTTTTAGGCCACTTGGTCTTACAATGAACCATTTGATTCTTGGCCTTCATGGTGTCATAATGGTTCCTTGCTTCTATAGGTCCCCATGATGTCAGAGTTCATCCATGGTCCTTTTGCGCCCCCTGGTGTCAAAAGGGATTCTTAGATTGTTAGCCTGCATTGGGTTACAATGGTTCCTTGCTTCTCTTAACCCCTGTGGTGTCACAATGCATCCCATGCCCTTTTAGGCCACTTGATGTCACAATGAATCATTTGATTCTTGGCCTCCATGGTGGCATAATTGTACCAGGTTTTACTGGGGCCCCATGCTTTCACAAATCATCCCTGCCCCTTTTAGGCCCATTGGTGTCACAAGGGATCATTAGATTGTTAGCCTGCATTGGGTCACAATGGTTCCTTGCTTCTCTTAACCTCTGTGGTGTCACAATGCATTCCAAGCCCTTTTAGGCCACTTGGTCTTACAATGAACCATTTGATTCTTGGCCTTCATGGTGTCATAATGGTTCCTTGTTTCTATTGGGCTCCATGCTGTCACAATTCATCCCTGGCCATTTTACGCCCCCTGGTGTCAAATGGGATCCTGGGATTATTAGCCTCCATTGGGTCACAATGGATCCTTGCTTCATCCTAACCCCTGTGCTGTCACAATGCATCCCATGCCCTTTTAGGCCACTTGATGTCACAATGAATCATTTGATTCTTGGCCTCCACGGTGGCATAATAGATCCTTGCTTCTATTGGTCCCCGTGCTGTAACAATCCATCCCTGGACCTTTTTATACCCAGTGGTGCCACAACGGATCATTAGATGGTTAGCCTGCATTGGGTCACAATGGTTCCTTGCTTCTCTTAACCTCTGTGGTGTCACAATGCATTCCAAGCCCTTTTAGGCCACTTGATGTCACAATGAATCATTTTATTCTTGGCCTTCATGGTGTCATAATGGTTCCTTGCTTCTATAGGTCCCCATGCTGTCAGAGTTCATCCGTGGTCCTTTTGCGCCACCTGGTGTCAAAAGGGATTCCTAGATTGTTAGCCTACATTGGGTCACAATGGTTCCTTGCTTCTCTTAACCCCTGTGGTGTCACAATGCATCCCATGCCCTTTTAGGCCACTTGATGTCACAATGAATCATTTGATTCTTGGCCTCCATGGTGGCGTAATTGTACCAGGTTTTAATTGGGCCCCATGCTTTCACAATTCATCCCTGCCCCTTTTAGGCCCATTGGTGTCAAAAGGGATTATTAGATTGTTAGCCTCCATTGGGTCACAATGGATCCTTTCTTCTCATAACGCCTGTGCTGTCACAATGCATCCCATGCCCTTTTAGGCCACTTGATGTCACAATGAATCATTTGATTCTTGGCCTCCACGGTGGCATAATAGATCCTTGCTTCTATTGGTCCCTGTGCTGTTACAATCCATCCCTGGCCCTTTATATACCCCCTGGTGCCTCAAGGGATCATTAGATTGTTAGCCTGCATTGGGTCACAATGGTTCCTTGCTTCTCTTAACCTCTGTGGTGTCACAATGCATTCCAAGCCCTTTTAGGCCACTTGGTCTTACAATGAACCATTTGATTCTTGGCCTTCATGGTGTCATAATGGTTCCTTGCTTCTATAGGTCCCCATGCTGTCAGAGTTCATCCGTGGTCCTTTTGCGCCACCTGGTTTCAAAAGGGATCATTAGATTGTTAGCCTGCATTGGGTCACAATGGTTCCTTGCTTCTCTTAACCTCTGTGGTGTCACAATGCATCCCATGCCCTTTTAGGCCACTTGATGTCACAATGAATCATTTGATTCTTGGCCTCCATGGTGGCATAATAGATCCTTGCTTCTATTGGTCCCTGTGCTGTAACAATTCATCCCTGGCCCTTTTAGGCCCATTGGTGTCACAAGGGATCATTAGATTGTTAGCCTGCATTGGGTCACAATGGTTCCTTGCTTCTCTTAACCTCTGTGGTGTCACAATGCATCCCATGCCCTTTTAGGCCACTTGATGTCACAATGAATCATTTGATTCTTGGCCTCCATGGTGGCATAATAGATCCTTGCTTCTATGGGTCCCTGTGCTGTAACAATTCATCCCTGGCCCTTTTAGGCCCATTGGTGTCACAAGGGATCATTAGATTGTTAGCCTGCATTGGGTCACAATGGTTCCTTGCTTCTCTTAACCTCTGTGGTGTCACAATGCATCCCATGCCCTTTTAGGCCACTTGATGTCACAATGAATCATTTGATCCTTGGCCTCCATGGTGTCATAATAGATCCTTGCTTCTATTGGTCCCCGTGCTGTAACAATCCATCCCTGGCCCTTTTTATACCCAGTGGTGCCACAACGGATCATTAGATGCTTAGCCTGCATTGGGTCACAATGGTTCCTTGCTTCTCTTAACCTCTGTGGTGTCACAATGCATTCCATGCCCTTTTAGGCCACTTGGTCTTACAATGAACCATTTGATTCTTGGCCTTCATGGTGTCATAATGGTTCCTTGCTTCTATATGTCCCCATGCTGTCAGAGTTCATCCGTGGTCCTTTTGCGCCCCCTGGTGTCAAAAGGGATTCTTAGATTGTTAGCCTGCATTGGGTCACAATGGTTCCTTGCTTCTCTTAACCCCTGTGGTGTCACAATGCATCCCATGCCCTTTTAGGCCACTTGATGTCACAATGAATCATTTGATTCTTGGCCTCCATGGTGGCATAATAGATCCGTGCTTCTATTGGTCCCCGTGCTGTAACAATCCATTCCTGGCCCTTTTTATACCCCCTGGTGCCGCAAGGGATCATTAGAGTGTTAGCCTGCATTGGGTCACAATGGTTCCTTGCTTCTCTTAACCTCTGTGGTGTCACAATGCATTCCAAGCCCTTTTAGGCCACTTGGTCTTACAATGAACCATTTGATTCTTGGCCTTCATGGTGTCATAATGGTTCCTTGCTTCTATAGGTCCCCATGATGTCAGAGTTCATCCATGGTCCTTTTTCGCCCCCTGGTGTCAAAAGGGATTCTTAGATTGTTAGCCTGCATCGGGTTACAATGGTTCCTTGCTTCTCTTAACCCCTGTGGTGTCACAATGCATCCCATGCCCTTTTAGGCCACTTGATGTCACAATGAATCATTTGACTCTTGGCCTCCATGGTGGCATAATTGTACCAGGTTTTACTGGGGCCCCATGCTTTCACAATTCATCCCTGCCCCTTTTAGGCCCATTGGTGTCAAAAGGGATCATTAGATTGTTAGCCTCCATTGGGTCACAATGGATCCTTTCTTCTCATAACGCCTGTGCTGTCACAATGCATCCCATGCCCTTTTAGGCCACTTGATGTCACAATGAATCATTTGATTCTTGGCCTCCACGGTGGCATAATAGATCCTTGCTTCTATTGGTCCCCGTGCTGTAACAATCCATCCCTGGCCCTTTATATACCCCCCGGTGCCTCAAGGGATCATTAGATGGTTAGCCTGCATTGGGTCACAATGGTTCCTTGCTTCTCTTAACCTCTGTGGTGTCACAATGCATTCCAAGCCCTTTTAGGCCACTTGATGTCACAATGAACCATTTGATTCTTGGCCTTCATGGTGTCATAATGGTTCCTTGCTTCTATAGGTCCCCATGCTGTCAGAGTTCATCCGTGGTCCTTTTGCGCCACCTGGTTTCAAAAGGGATTCTTAGATAGTTAGCCTGCATTGGGTCACAATGGTTCCTTGCTTCTCTTAACCCCTGTGGTGTCACAATGCATCCCATGCCCTTTTAGGCCACTTGATGTCACAATGAATCATTTGATTCTTGGCCTCCATGGTGGCATAATAGATCCTTGCTTCTATTGGTCCCTGTGCTGTAACAATTCATCCCTGGCCCTTTTAGGCCCATTGGTGTCACAAGGGATCATTAGATTGTTAGCCTGCATTGGGTCACAATGGTTCCTTGCTTCTCTTAACCTCTGTGGTGTCACAATGCATCCCATGCCCTTTTAGGCCACTTGATGTCACAATGAATCATTTGATTCTTGGCCTCCATGGTGGCATAATAGATCCTTGCTTCTATTGGTCCCCGTGCTGTAACAATCCATCCCTGGCCCTTTTTATACCCAGTGGTGCCACAACGGATCATTAGATGGTTAGCCTGCATTGGGTCACAATGGTTCCTTGCTTCTCTTAACCTCTGTGGTGTCACAATGCATTCCATGCCCTTTTAGGCCACTTGGTCTTACAATGAACCATTTGATTCTTGGCCTTCATGGTGTCATAATGGTTCCTTGCTTCTATATGTCCCCATGCTGTAAGAGTTCATCCGTGGTCCTTTTGCGCCACCTGGTGTCAAAAGGGATTCCTAGATTGTTAGCCTACATTGGGTCACAATGGTTCCTTGCTTCTCTTAACCCCTGTGGTGTCACAATGCATCCCATGCCCTTTTAGGCCACTTGATGTCACAATGAATCATTTGATTCTTGGCCTCCATGGTGGCGTAATTGTACCAGGTTTTAATTGGGCCCCATGCTTTCACAATACATCCCTGCCCCTTTTAGGCCCATTGGTGTCAAAAGGGATCATTAGATTGTTAGCCTCCATTGGGTCACAATGGATCCTTTCTTCTCTTAACGCCTGTGCTGTCACAATGCATCCCATGCCCTTTTAGGCCACTTGATGTCACAATGAATCATTTGATTCTTGGCCTCCACGGTGGCATAATAAATCCTTGCTTCTATTGGTCCCCGTGCTGTAACAATCCATCCCTGGCCCTTTTTATACCCCCTGGTGTCACAAGGGATCATTAGATTGTTAGCCTGCATTGGGTCACAATGGTTCCTTGCTTCTCTTAACCTCTGTGGTGTCACAATGCATTCCAAGCCCTTTTAGGCCACTTGGTCTTACAATGAACCATTTGATTCTTGGCCTTCATGGTGTCATAATGGTTCCTTGCTTCTATAGGTCCCCATGCTGTCAGAGTTCATCCGTGGTCCTTTTTCGCCCCCTGGTGTCAAAAGGGATTCTTAGATTGTTAGCCTGCATTGGGTTACAATGGTTCCTTACTTCTCTTAACCCCTGTGGTGTCACAATGCATCCCATGCCCTTTTAGGCCACTTGATGTCACAATGAATCATTTGATTCTTGGCCTCCATGGTGGCATAATTGTACCAGGTTTTACTGGGGCCCCATGCTTTCACAAATCATCCCTGCCCCTTTTAGGCCCATTGGTGTCACAAGGGATCATTAGATTGTTAACCTGCATTTGGTCACAATGGTTCCTTGCTTCTCTTAACCCCTGTGGTGTCACAATGCATCCCATGCCCTTTTAGGCCACTTGATGTCACAATGAATCATTTGATTCTTGGCCTCCATGGTGGCATAATAGATCCTTGCTTCTATTGGTCCCTCTGCTGTAACAATTCATCCCTGGCCCTTTTAGGCCCATTGGTGTCACAAGGGATCATTAGATTGTTAGCCTCCATTGGGTCACAATGGTTCCTTGCTTCTCTTAACCTCTGTGGTGTCACAATGCATCCCATGCCCTTTTAGGCCACTTGGTCTTACAATGAACCATTTGATTCTTGGCCTTCATGGTGTCATAATGGTTCCTTGCTTCTATAGGTCCCCATGATGTCAGAGTTCATCCATGGTCCTTTTTCGCCCCCTGGTGTCAAAAGGGATTCTTAGATTGTTAGCCTGCATTGGGTTACAATGGTTCCTTGCTTCTCTTAACCCCTGTGGTGTCACAATGCATCCCATGCCCTTTTAGGCCACTTGATGTCACAATGAATCATTTGATTCTTGGCCTCCATGGTGGCATAATTGTACCAGGTTTTACTGGGGCCCCATGCTTTCACAAATCATCCCTGCCCCTTTTAGGCCCATTGGTGTCACAAGGGATCATTAGATTGTTAGCCTGCATTGGGTCACAATGGTTCCTTGCTTCTCTTAACCTCTGTGGTGTCACAATGCATTCCAAGCCCTTTTAGGCCACTTGGTCTTACAATGAACCATTTGATTCTTGGCCTTCATGGTGTCATAATGGTTCCTTGTTTCTATTGGGCTCCATGCTGTCACAATTCATCCCTGGCCCTTTTACGCCCCCTGGTGTCAAATGGGATCCTGGGATTATTAGCCTCCATTGGGTCACAATGGATCCTTGCTTCATCCTAACCCCTGTGCTGTCACAATGCATCCCATGCCCTTTTAGGCCACTTGATGTCACAATGAATCATTTGATTCTTGGCCTCCACGGTGGCATAATAGATCCTTGCTTCTATTGGTCCCCGTGCTGTAACAATCCATCCCTGGCCCTTTTTATACCCAGTGGTGCCACAACGGATCATTAGATGGTTAGCCTGCATTGGGTCACAATGGTTCCTTGCTTCTCTTAACCTCTGTGGTGTCACAATGCATTCCAAGCCCTTTTAGGCCACTTGATGTCACAATGAATCATTTTATTCTTGGCCTTCATGGTGTCATAATAGTTCCTTGCTTCTATAGGTCCCCATGATGTCAGAGTTCATCCGTGGTCCTTTTGCGCCCCCTGGTGTCAAAAGGGATTCTTAGATTGTTAGCCTACATTGGGTCACAATGGTTCCTTGCTTCTCTTAACCCCTGTGGTGTCACAATGCATCCCATGCCCTTTTAGGCCACTTGATGTCACAATGAATCATTTGATTCTTGGCCTCCATGGTGGCGTAATTGTACCAGGTTTTCATTGGGCCCCATGCTTTCACAATACATCCCTGCCCCTTTTAGGCCCATTGGTGTCAAAAGGGATCATTAGATTGTTAGCCTCCATTGGGTCACAATGGATCCTTTCTTCTCATAACGCCTGTGCTGTCACAATGCATCCCATGCCCTTTTAGGCCACTTGATGTCACAATGAATCATTTGATTCTTGGCCTCCACGGTGGCATAATAGATCCTTGCTTCTATTGGTCCCCGTGCTGTTACAATCCATCCCTGGCCCTTTTTATACCCCCTGGTGCCTCAAGGGATCATTAGATTGTTAGCCTGCATTGGGTCGCAATGGTTCCTTGCTTCTCTTAACCTCTGTGGTGTCACAATGCATTCCAAGCCCTTTTAGGCCAATTGGTCTTACAATGAACCATTTGATTCTTGGCCTTCATGGTGTCATAATGGTTCCTTGCTTCTATAGGTCCCCATGCTGTCAGAGTTCATGCGTGGTCCTTTTGCGCCACCTGGTTTCAAAAGGGATTCTTAGATTGTTAGCCTGCATTGGGTCACAATGGTTCCTTGCTTCTCTTAACCTCTGTGGTGTCACAATGCATCCCATGCCCTTTTAAGCCACTTGATGTCACAATGAATCATTTGATTCTTGGCCTCCATGGTGGCATAATAGATCCTTGCTTCTATTGGTCCCCGTGCTGTAACAATCCATCCCTGGCCCTTTTTATACCCCCTGGTGTCACAAGGGATCATTAGATTGTTAGCCTGCATTGGGTCACAATGGTTCCTTGCTTCTCTTAACCTCTGTGGTGTCACAATGCATTCCAAGCCCTTTTAGGCCACTTGGTCTTACAATGAACCATTTGATTCTTGGCCTTCATGGTGTCATAATGGTTCCTTGCTTCTATAGGTCCCCATGCTGTCAGAGTTCATGCGTGGTCCTTTTGCGCCACCTGGTTTCAAAAGGGATTCTTAGATTGTTAGCCTGCATTGGGTCACAATGGTTCCTTGCTTCTCTTAACCTCTGTGGTGTCACAATGCATCCCATGCCCTTTTAGGCCACTTGATGTCACAATGAATCATTTGATTCTTGGCCTCCATGGTGGCATAATAGATCCTTGTTTCTATTGGTCCCTGTGCTGTAACAATTCATCCCTGGCCCTTTTAGGCCCATTGGTGTCACAAGGGATCATTAGATTGTTAGCCTGCATTGGGTCACAATGGTTCCTTGCTTCTCTTAACCTCTGTGGTGTCACAATGCATCCCATGCCCTTTTAAGCCACTTGATGTCACAATGAATCATTTGATTCTTGGCCTCCATGGTGGCATAATAGATCCTTGCTTCTATTGGTCCCCGTGCTGTAACAATCCATCCCTGGCCCTTTTTATACCCCCTGGTGTCACAAGGGATCATTAGATGGTTAGCCTGCATTGGGTCACAATGGTTCCTTGCTTCTCTTAACCTCTGTGGTGTCACAATGCATTCCATGCCCTTTTAGGCCACTTGGTCTTACAATGAACCATTTGATTCTTGGCCTTCATGGTGTCATAATGGTTCCTTGCTTCTATATGTCCCCATGCTGTAAGAGTTCATCCGTGGTCCTTTTGCGCCACCTGGTGTCAAAAGGGATTCCTAGATTGTTAGCCTACATTGGGTCACAATGGTTCCTTGCTTCTCTTAACCCCTGTGGTGTCACAATGCATCCCATGCCCTTTTAGGCCACTTGATGTCACAATGAATCATTTGATTCTTGGCCTCCATGGTGGCGTAATTGTACCAGGTTTTAATTGGGCCCCATGCTTTCACAATACATCCCTGCCTCTTTTAGGCCCATTGGTGTCAAAAGGGATCATTAGATTGTTAGCCTCCATTGGGTCACAATGGATCCTTTCTTCTCTT
This sequence comes from Cinclus cinclus, assembly GCF_963662255.1. Lineage (NCBI taxonomy): Eukaryota > Metazoa > Chordata > Aves > Passeriformes > Cinclidae > Cinclus > Cinclus cinclus. The sequence goes on along the minus strand of NW_026912224.1, from coordinate 65,576 downwards.
AACGCCTGTGCTGTCACAATGCATCCCATGCCCTTTTAGGCCACTTGATGTCACAATGAATCATTTGATTCTTGGCCTCCACGGTGGCTTAATAGATCCTTGCTTCTATTGGTCCCCGTGCTGTAACAATCCATCCCTGGCCCTTTTTATACCCCCTGGTGTCACAAGGGATCATTAGATGGTTAGCCTGCATTGGGTCACAATGGTTCCTTGCTTCTCTTAACCTCTGTGGTGTCACAATGCATTCCAAGCCCTTTTAGGCCACTTGATGTCACAATGAATCATTTTATTCTTGGCCTTCATGGTGTCATAATAGTTCCTTGCTTCTATAGGTCCCCATGATGTCAGAGTTCATCCGTGGTCCTTTTGCGCCCCCTGGTGTCAAAAGGGATTCTTAGATTGTTAGCCTACATTGGGTCACAATGGTTCCTTGCTTCTCTTAACCCCTGTGGTGTCACAATGCATCCCATGCCCTTTTAGGCCACTTGATGTCACAATGAATCATTTGATTCTTGGCCTCCATGGTGGCGTAATTGTACCAGGTTTTCATTGGGCCCCATGCTTTCACAATACATCCCTGCCCCTTTTAGGCCCATTGGTGTCAAAAGGGATCATTAGATTGTTAGCCTCCATTGGGTCACAATGGATCCTTTCTTCTCATAACGCCTGTGCTGTCACAATGCATCCCATGCCCTTTTAGGCCACTTGATGTCACAATGAATCATTTGATTCTTGGCCTCCACGGTGGCATAATAGATCCTTGCTTCTATTGGTCCCCGTGCTGTTACAATCCATCCCTGGCCCTTTTTATACCCCCTGGTGCCTCAAGGGATCATTAGATTGTTAGCCTGCATTGGGTCACAATGGTTCCTTGCTTCTCTTAACCTCTGTGGTGTCACAATGCATTCCAAGCCCTTTTAGGCCACTTGGTCTTACAATGAACCATTTGATTCTTGGCCTTCATGGTGTCATAATGGTTCCTTGCTTCTATAGGTCCCCATGCTGTCAGAGTTCATGCGTGGTCCTTTTGCGCCACCTGGTTTCAAAAGGGATTCTTAGATTGTTAGCCTGCATTGGGTCACAATGGTTCCTTGCTTCTCTTAACCTCTGTGGTGTCACAATGCATCCCATGCCCTTTTAGGCCACTTGATGTCACAATGAATCATTTGATTCTTGGCCTCCATGGTGGCATAATAGATCCTTGCTTCTATTGGTCCCTGTGCTGTAACAATTCATCCCTGGCCCTTTTAGGCCCATTGGTGTCACAAGGGATCATTAGATTGTTAGCCTGCATTGGGTCACAATGGTTCCTTGCTTCTCTTAACCTCTGTGGTGTCACAATGCATCCCATGCCCTTTTAAGCCACTTGATGTCACAATGAATCATTTGATTCTTGGCCTCCATGGTGGCATAATAGATCCTTGCTTCTATTGGTCCCCGTGCTGTAACAATCCATCCCTGGCCCTTTTTATACCCCCTGGTGTCACAAGGGATCATTAGATGGTTAGCCTGCATTGGGTCACAATGGTTCCTTGCTTCTCTTAACCTCTGTGGTGTCACAATGCATTCCATGCCCTTTTAGGCCACTTGGTCTTACAATGAACCATTTGATTCTTGGCCTTCATGGTGTCATAATGGTTCCTTGCTTCTATATGTCCCCATGCTGTAAGAGTTCATCCGTGGTCCTTTTGCGCCACCTGGTGTCAAAAGGGATTCCTAGATTGTTAGCCTACATTGGGTCACAATGGTTCCTTGCTTCTCTTAACCCCTGTGGTGTCACAATGCATCCCATGCCCTTTTAGGCCACTTGATGTCACAATGAATCATTTGATTCTTGGCCTCCATGGTGGCGTAATTGTACCAGGTTTTAATTGGGCCCCATGCTTTCACAATACATCCCTGCCTCTTTTAGGCCCATTGGTGTCAAAATGGATCATTAGATTGTTAGCCTCCATTGGGTCACAATGGATCCTTTCTTCTCTTAACGCCTGTGCTGTCACAATGCATCCCATGCCCTTTTAGGCCACTTGATGTCACAATGAATCATTTGATTCTTGGCCTCCACGGTGGCTTAATAGATCCTTGCTTCTATTGGTCCCCGTGCTGTAACAATCCATCCCTGGCCCTTTTTATACCCCCTGGTGTCACAAGGGATCATTAGATTGTTAGCCTGCATTGGGTCACAATGGTTCCTTGCTTCTCTTAACCTCTGTGGTGTCACAATGCATTCCAAGCCCTTTTAGGCCACTTGGTCTTACAATGAACCATTTGATTCTTGGCCTTCATGGTGTCATAATGGTTCCTTGCTTCTATATGTCCCCATGCTGTAAGAGTTCATCCGTGGTCCTTTTGTGCCACCTGGTGTCAAAAGGGATTCCTAGATTGTTAGCCTACATTGGGTCACAATGGTTCCTTGCTTCTCTTAACCCCTGTGGTGTCACAATGCATCCCATGCCCTTTTAGGCCACTTGATGTCACAATGAATCATTTGATTCTTGGCCTCCATGGTGGCGTAATTGTACCAGGTTTTAATTGGGCCCCATGCTTTCACAATACATCCCTGCCTCTTTTAGGCCCATTGGTGTCAAAAGGGATCATTAGATTGTTAGCCTCCATTGGGTCACAATGGATCCTTTCTTCTCTTAACGCCTGTGCTGTCACAATGCATCCCATGCCCTTTTAGGCCACTTGATGTCACAATGAATCATTTGATTCTTGGCCTCCACGGTGGCTTAATAGATCCTTGCTTCTATTGGTCCCCGTGCTGTAACAATCCATCCCTGGCCCTTTTTATACCCCCTGGTGTCACAAGGGATCATTAGATGGTTAGCCTGCATTGGGTCACAATGGTTCCTTGCTTCTCTTAACCTCTGTGGTGTCACAATGCATTCCAAGCCCTTTTAGGCCACTTGATGTCACAATGAATCATTTTATTCTTGGCCTTCATGGTGTCATAATAGTTCCTTGCTTCTATAGGTCCCCATGATGTCAGAGTTCATCCGTGGTCCTTTTGCGCCCCCTGGTGTCAAAAGGGATTCTTAGATTGTTAGCCTACATTGGGTCACAATGGTTCCTTGCTTCTCTTAACCCCTGTGGTGTCACAATGCATCCCATGCCCTTTTAGGCCACTTGATGTCACAATGAATCATTTGATTCTTGGCCTCCATGGTGGCGTAATTGTACCAGGTTTTCATTGGGCCCCATGCTTTCACAATACATCCCTGCCCCTTTTAGGCCCATTGGTGTCAAAAGGGATCATTAGATTGTTAGCCTCCATTGGGTCACAATGGATCCTTTCTTCTCATAACGCCTGTGCTGTCACAATGCATCCCATGCCCTTTTAGGCCACTTGATGTCACAATGAATCATTTGATTCTTGGCCTCCACGGTGGCATAATAGATCCTTGCTTCTATTGGTCCCCGTGCTGTTACAATCCATCCCTGGCCCTTTTTATACCCCCTGGTGCCTCAAGGGATCATTAGATTGTTAGCCTGCATTGGGTCACAATGGTTCCTTGCTTCTCTTAACCTCTGTGGTGTCACAATGCATTCCAAGCCCTTTTAGGCCACTTGGTCTTACAATGAACCATTTGATTCTTGGCCTTCATGGTGTCATAATGGTTCCTTGCTTCTATAGGTCCCCATGCTGTCAGAGTTCATGCGTGGTCCTTTTGCGCCACCTGGTTTCAAAAGGGATTCTTAGATTGTTAGCCTGCATTGGGTCACAATGGTTCCTTGCTTCTCTTAACCTCTGTGGTGTCACAATGCATCCCATGCCCTTTTAGGCCACTTGATGTCACAATGAATCATTTGATTCTTGGCCTCCATGGTGGCATAATAGATCCTTGCTTCTATTGGTCCCTGTGCTGTAACAATTCATCCCTGGCCCTTTTAGGCCCATTGGTGTCACAAGGGATCATTAGATTGTTAGCCTGCATTGGGTCACAATGGTTCCTTGCTTCTCTTAACCTCTGTGGTGTCACAATGCATCCCATGCCCTTTTAAGCCACTTGATGTCACAATGAATCATTTGATTCTTGGCCTCCATGGTGGCATAATAGATCCTTGCTTCTATTGGTCCCCGTGCTGTAACAATCCATCCCTGGCCCTTTTTATACCCCCTGGTGTCACAAGGGATCATTAGATGGTTAGCCTGCATTGGGTCACAATGGTTCCTTGCTTCTCTTAACCTCTGTGGTGTCACAATGCATTCCATGCCCTTTTAGGCCACTTGGTCTTACAATGAACCATTTGATTCTTGGCCTTCATGGTGTCATAATGGTTCCTTGCTTCTATATGTCCCCATGCTGTAAGAGTTCATCCGTGGTCCTTTTGCGCCACCTGGTGTCAAAAGGGATTCCTAGATTGTTAGCCTACATTGGGTCACAATGGTTCCTTGCTTCTCTTAACCCCTGTGGTGTCACAATGCATCCCATGCCCTTTTAGGCCACTTGATGTCACAATGAATCATTTGATTCTTGGCCTCCATGGTGGCGTAATTGTACCAGGTTTTAATTGGGCCCCATGCTTTCACAATACATCCCTGCCTCTTTTAGGCCCATTGGTGTCAAAAGGGATCATTAGATTGTTAGCCTCCATTGGGTCACAATGGATCCTTTCTTCTCTTAACGCCTGTGCTGTCACAATGCATCCCATGCCCTTTTAGGCCACTTGATGTCACAATGAATCATTTGATTCTTGGCCTCCACGGTGGCTTAATAGATCCTTGCTTCTATTGGTCCCCGTGCTGTAACAATCCATCCCTGGCCCTTTTTATACCCCCTGGTGTCACAAGGGATCATTAGATTGTTAGCCTGCATTGGGTCACAATGGTTCCTTGCTTCTCTTAACCTCTGTGGTGTCACAATGCATTCCAAGCCCTTTTAGGCCACTTGGTCTTACAATGAACCATTTGATTCTTGGCCTTCATGGTGTCATAATGGTTCCTTGCTTCTATAGGTCCCCATGCTGTCAGAGTTCATCCGTGGTCCTTTTGCGCCCCCTGGTGTCAAAAGGGATTCTTAGATTGTTAGCCTGCATTGGGTCACAATGGTTCCTTGCTTCTCTTAACCTCTGTGGTGTCACAATGCATCCCATGCCCTTTTAGGCCACTTGATGTCACAATGAATCATTTGATTCTTGGCCTCCATGGTGGCATAATAGATCCTTGCTTCTATTGGTCCCTCTGCTGTAACAATTCATCCCTGGCCCTTTTAGGCCCATTGGTGTCACAAGGGATCATTAGATTGTTAGCCTGCATTGGGTCACAATGGTTCCTTGCTTCTCTTAACCTCTGTGGTGTCACAATGCATCCCATGCCCTTTTAGGCCACTTGGTCTTACAATGAACCATTTGATTCTTGGCCTTCATGGTGTCATAATGGTTCCTTGCTTCTATAGGTCCCCATGATGTCAGAGTTCATCCATGGTCCTTTTGCGCCCCCTGGTGTCAAAAGGGATTCTTAGATTGTTAGCCTGCATTGGGTTACAATGGTTCCTTGCTTCTCTTAACCCCTGTGGTGTCACAATGCATCCCATGCCCTTTTAGGCCACTTGATGTCACAATGAATCATTTGATTCTTGGCCTCCATGGTGGCATAATTGTACCAGGTTTTACTGGGGCCCCATGCTTTCACAATACATCCCTGCCCCTTTTAGGCCCATTGGTGTCACAAGGGATCATTAGATTGTTAGCCTGCATTGGGTCACAATGGTTCCTTGCTTCTCTTAACCTCTGTGGTGTCACAATGCATTCCAAGCCCTTTTAGGCCACTTGGTCTTACAATGAACCATTTGATTCTTGGCCTTCATGGTGTCATAATGGTTCCTTGCTTCTATAGGTCCCCATGCTGTCAGAGTTCATCCGTGGTCCTTTTGCGCTCCCTGGTGTCAAAAGGGATTCTTAGATTGTTAGCCTACATTGGGTCACAATGGTTCCTTGCTTCTCTTAACCCCTGTGCTGTCACAATGCATCCCATGCCCTTTTAGGCCACTTGATGTCACAATGAATCATTTGATTCTTGGCCTCCATGGTGGCGTAATTGTACCAGGTTTAAATTGGGCCCCATGCTTTCACAATACATCCCTGCCCCTTTTAGGCCCATTGGTGTCAAAAGGGATCATTAGATTGTTAGCCTCCATTGGGTCACAATGGATCCTTTCTTCTCTTAACGCCTGTGCTGTCACAATGCATCCCATGCCCTTTTAGGCCACTTGATGTCACAATGAATCATTTGATTCTTGGCCTCCACGGTGGCTTAATAGATCCTTGCTTCTATTGGTCCCCGTGCTGTAACAATCCATCCCTGGCCCTTTTTATACCCCCTGGTGTCACAAGGGATCATTAGATTGTTAGCCTGCATTGGGTCACAATGGTTCCTTGCTTCTCTTAACCTCTGTGCTGTCACAATGCATTCCAAGCCCTTTTAGGCCACTTGGTCTTACAATGAACCATTTGATTCTTGGCCTTCATGGTGTCATAATGGTTCCTTGATTCTATAGGTCCCCATGCTGTCAGAGTTCATCCGTGGTCCTTTTGCGCCACCTGGTTTCAAAAGGGATCATTAGATTGTTAGCCTGCATTGGGTCACAATGGTTCCTTGCTTCTCTTAACCTCTGTGGTGTCACAATGCATCCCATGCCCTTTTAGGCCACTTGATGTCACAATGAATCATTTGATTCTTGGCCTCCATGGTGGCATAATAGATCCTTGCTTCTATTGGTCCCCGTGCTGTAACAATCCATCCCTGGCCCTTTTTATACCCCCTGGTGCCACAAGGGATCATTAGATTGTTAGCCTGCATTGGGTCACAATGGTTCCTTGCTTCTCTTAACCTCTGTGCTGTCACAATGCATCCCATGCCCTTTTAGGCCACTTGATGTCACAATGAACCATTTGATTCTTGGCCTTCATGGTGTCATAATGGTTCCTTGCTTCTATAGGACCCCATGCTCTCAGAGTTCATCCGTGGTCCTTTTGCGCCCCCTGGTGTCAAAAAGGATTCTTAGATTGTTAGCCTGCATTGGGTTACAATGGTGCCTTGCTTCTCTTAACCCCTGTGGTGTCACAATGCATCCCATGCCCTTTTAGGCCACTTGATGTCACAATGAATCATTTGATTATTGGCCTCCATGGTGTCATAATTGTTCCTAGTTTCTATTGGGCCCCATGCTGTCACAATTCATCCCTGGCCCTTTTTATACCCCCTGGTGCCACAAGGGATCATTAGATTGTTAGCCTGCATTGGGTCACAATGGTTCCTTGCTTCTCTTAACCTCTGTGGTGTCACAATGCATCCCATGCCCTTTTAGGCCACTTGGTCTTACAATGAACCATTTGATTCTTGGCCTTCATGGTGTCATAATGGTTCCTTGCTTCTATAGGTCCCCATGATGTCAGAGTTCATCCATGGTCCTTTTGCGCCCCCTGGTGTCAAAAGGGATTCTTAGATTGTTAGCCTGCATTGGGTTACAATGGTTCCTTGCTTCTCTTAACCCCTGTGGTGTCACAATGCATCCCATGCCCTTTTAGGCCACTTGATGTCACAATGAATCATTTGATTCTTGGCCTCCATGGTGGCATAATTGTACCAGGTTTTACTGGGGCCCCATACTTTCACAAATCATCCCTGCCCCTTTTAGGCCCATTGGTGTCACAAGGGATCATTAGATTGTTAGCCTGCATTGGGTCACAATGGTTCCTTGCTTCTCTTAACCTCTGTGGTGTCACAATGCATTCCAAGCCCTTTTAGGCCACTTGGTCTTACAATGAACCATTTGATTCTTGGCCTTCATGGTGTCATAATGGTTCCTTGCTTCTATTGGGCTCCATGCTGTCACAATTCATCCCTGGCCCTTTTACGCCCCCTGGTGTCAAATGGGATCCTGGGATTATTAGCCTCCATTGGGTCACAATGGATCCTTGCTTCTCTTAACCCCTGTGCTGTCACAATGCATCCCATGCCCTTTTAGGCCACTTGATGTCACAATGAATCATTTGATTCTTGGCCTCCATGGTGGCGTAATTGTACCAGGTTTTAATTGGGCCCCATGCTTTCACAATTCATCCCTGCCCCTTTTAGGCCCATTGGTGTCAAAAGGGATCATTAGATTGTTAGCCTCCATTGGGTCACAATGGATCCTTTCTTCTCATAACGCCTGTGCTGTCACAATGCATCCCATGCCCTTTTAGGCCACTTGATGTCACAATGAATCATTTGATTCTTGGCCTCCATGGTGGCATAATAGATCCTTGCTTCTATTGGTCCCCGTGCTGTTACAATCCATCCCTGGCCCTTTATATACCCCCTGGTGCCTCAAGGGATCATTAGATTGTTAGCCTGCATTGGGTCACAATGGTTCCTTGCTTCTCTTAACCTCTGTGGTGTCACAATGCATTCCAAGCCCTTTTAGGCCACTTGGTCTTACAATGAACCATTTGATTCTTGGCCTTCATGGTGTCATAATGGTTCCTTGCTTCTATAGGTCCCCATGCTGTCAGAGTTCATCCGTGGTCCTTTTGCGCCACCTGGTTTCATAAGGGATTCTTAGATTGTTAGCCTGCATTGGGTCACAATGGTTCCTTGCTTCTCTTAACCTCTGTGGTGTCACAATGCATCCCATGCCCTTTTAGGCCACTTGATGTCACAATGAATCATTTGATTCTTGGCCTCCATGGTGGCATAATAGATCCTTGCTTCTATTGGTCCCTGTGCTGTAACAATTCATCCCTGGCCCTTTTAGGCCCATTGGTGTCACAAGGGATCATTAGATTGTTAGCCTGCATTGGGTCACAATGGTTCCTTGCTTCTCTTAACCTCTGTGGTGTCACAATGCATCCCATGCCCTTTTAGGCCACTTGATGTCACAATGAATCATTTGATTCTTGGCCTCCATGGTGGCATAATAGATCCTTGCTTCTATTGGTCCCTGTGCTGTAACAATTCATCCCTGGCCCTTTTAGGCCCATTGGTGTCACAAGGGATCATTAGATTGTTAGCCTGCATTGGGTCACAATGGTTCCTTGCTTCTCTTAACCTCTGTGGTGTCACAATGCATCCCATGCCCTTTTAGGCCACTTGGTCTTACAATGAACCATTTTATTCTTGGCCTTCATGGTGTCATAATGGTTCCTTGCTTCTATATGTCCCCATGCTGTCAGAGTTCATCCGTGGTCCTTTTGCGCCCCCTGGTGTCAAAAGGGATTCTTAGATTGTTAGCCTACATTGGGTCACAATGGTTCCTTGCTTCTCTTAACCCCTGTGCTGTCACAATGCATCCCATGCCCTTTTAGGCCACTTGATGTCACAATGAATCATTTGATTCTTGGCCTCCATGGTGGCATAATAGATCCTTGCTTCTATTGGTCCCCGTGCTGTAACAATCCTTTCCTGGCCCTTTTTATACCCCCCGGTGCCACAAGGGATCATTAGAGTGTTAGCCTGCATTGGGTCACAATGGTTCCTTGCTTCTCTTAACCTCTGTGGTGTCACAATGCATTCCAAGCCCTTTTAGGCCACTTGGTCTTACAATGAACCATTTGATTCTTGGCCTTCATGGTGTCATAATGGTTCCTTGCTTCTATAGGTCCCCATGATGTCAGAGTTCATCCATGGTCCTTTTTCGCCCCCTGGTGTCAAAAGGGATTCTTAGATTGTTAGCCTGCATTGGGTTACAATGGTTCCTTGCTTCTCTTAACCCCTGTGGTGTCACAATGCATCCCATGCCCTTTTAGGCCACTTGATGTCACAATGAATCATTTGATTCTTGGCCTCCATGGTGGCATAATTGTACCAGGTTTTACTGGGGCCCCATGCTTTCACAAATCATCCCTGCCCCTTTTAGGCCCATTGGTGTCACAAGGGATCATTAGATTGTTAGCCTGCATTGGGTCACAATGGTTCCTTGCTTCTCTTAACCTCTGTGGTGTCACAATGCATTCCAAGCCCTTTTAGGCCACTTGGTCTTACAATGAACCATTTGATTCTTGGCCTTCATGGTGTCATAATGGTTCCTTGCTTCTATTGGGCTCCATGCTGTCACAATTCATCCCTGGCACTTTTACGCCCCCTGGTGTCAAATGGGATCCTGGGATTATTAGCCTCCATTGGGTCACAATGGATCCTTGCTTCATCCTAACCCCTGTGCTGTCACAATGCATCCCATGCCCTTTTAGGCCACTTGATGTCACAATGAATCATTTGATTCTTGGCCTCCACGGTGGCTTAATAGATCCTTGCTTCTATTGGTCCCCGTGCTGTAACAATCCATCCCTGGCCCTTTTTATACCCCCTGGTGTCACAAGGGATCATTAGATTGTTAGCCTGCATTGGGTCACAATGGTTCCTTGCTTCTCTTAACCTCTGTGCTGTCACAATGCATTCCAAGCCCTTTTAGGCCACTTGGTCTTACAATGAACCATTTGATTCTTGGCCTTCATGGTGTCATAATGGTTCCTTGATTCTATAGGTCCCCATGCTGTCAGAGTTCATCCGTGGTCCTTTTGCGCCACCTGGTTTCAAAAGGGATCATTAGATTGTTAGCCTGCATTGGGTCACAATGGTTCCTTGCTTCTCTTAACCTCTGTGGTGTCACAATGCATCCCATGCCCTTTTAGGCCACTTGATGTCACAATGAATCATTTGATTCTTGGCCTCCATGGTGGCATAATAGATCCTTGCTTCTATTGGTCCCCGTGCTGTAACAATCCATCCCTGGCCCTTTTTATACCCCCTGGTGCCACAAGGGATCATTAGATTGTTAGCCTGCATTGGGTCACAATGGTTCCTTGCTTCTCTTAACCTCTGTGCTGTCACAATGCATCCCATGCCCTTTTAGGCCACTTGATGTCACAATGAACCATTTGATTCTTGGCCTTCATGGTGTCATAATGGTTCCTTGCTTCTATAGGACCCCATGCTCTCAGAGTTCATCCGTGGTCCTTTTGCGCCCCCTGGTGTCAAAAAGGATTCTTAGATTGTTAGCCTGCATTGGGTTACAATGGTGCCTTGCTTCTCTTAACCCCTGTGGTGTCACAATGCATCCCATGCCCTTTTAGGCCACTTGATGTCACAATGAATCATTTGATTATTGGCCTCCATGGTGTCATAATTGTTCCTAGTTTCTATTGGGCCCCATGCTGTCACAATTCATCCCTGGCCCTTTTTATACCCCCTGGTGCCACAAGGGATCATTAGATTGTTAGCCTGCATTGGGTCACAATGGTTCCTTGCTTCTCTTAACCTCTGTGGTGTCACAATGCATCCCATGCCCTTTTAGGCCACTTGGTCTTACAATGAACCATTTGATTCTTGGCCTTCATGGTGTCATAATGGTTCCTTGCTTCTATAGGTCCCCATGATGTCAGAGTTCATCCATGGTCCTTTTGCGCCCCCTGGTGTCAAAAGGGATTCTTAGATTGTTAGCCTGCATTGGGTTACAATGGTTCCTTGCTTCTCTTAACCCCTGTGGTGTCACAATGCATCCCATGCCCTTTTAGGCCACTTGATGTCACAATGAATCATTTGATTCATGGCCTCCATGGTGGCATAATTGTACCAGGTTTTACTGGGGCCCCATACTTTCACAAATCATCCCTGCCCCTTTTAGGCCCATTGGTGTCACAAGGGATCATTAGATTGTTAGCCTGCATTGGGTCACAATGGTTCCTTGCTTCTCTTAACCTCTGTGGTGTCACAATGCATTCCAAGCCCTTTTAGGCCACTTGGTCTTACAATGAACCATTTGATTCTTGGCCTTCATGGTGTCATAATGGTTCCTTGCTTCTATTGGGCTCCATGCTGTCACAATTCATCCCTGGCCCTTTTACGCCCCCTGGTGTCAAATGGGATCCTGGGATTATTAGCCTCCATTGGGTCACAATGGATCCTTGCTTCTCTTAACCCCTGTGCTGTCACAATGCATCCCATGCCCTTTTAGGCCACTTGATGTCACAATGAATCATTTGATTCTTGGCCTCCATGGTGGCGTAATTGTACCAGGTTTTAATTGGGCCCCATGCTTTCACAATTCATCCCTGCCCCTTTTAGGCCCATTGGTGTCAAAAGGGATCATTAGATTGTTAGCCTCCATTGGGTCACAATGGATCCTTTCTTCTCATAACGCCTGTGCTGTCACAATGCATCCCATGCCCTTTTAGGCCACTTGATGTCACAATGAATCATTTGATTCTTGGCCTCCACGGTGGCATAATAGATCCTTGCTTCTATTGGTCCCCGTGCTGTTACAATCCATCCCTGGCCCTTTATATACCCCCTGGTGCCTCAAGGGATCATTAGATTGTTAGCCTGCATTGGGTCACAATGGTTCCTTGCTTCTCTTAACCTCTGTGGTGTCACAATGCATTCCAAGCCCTTTTAGGCCACTTGGTCTTACAATGAACCATTTGATTCTTGGCCTTCATGGTGTCATAATGGTTCCTTGCTTCTATAGGTCCCCATGCTGTCAGAGTTCATCCGTGGTCCTTTTGCGCCACCTGGTTTCATAAGGGATTCTTAGATTGTTAGCCTGCATTGGGTCACAATGGTTCCTTGCTTCTCTTAACCTCTGTGGTGTCACAATGCATCCCATGCCCTTTTAGGCCACTTGATGTCACAATGAATCATTTGATTCTTGGCCTCCATGGTGGCATAATAGATCCTTGCTTCTATTGGTCCCTGTGCTGTAACAATTCATCCCTGGCCCTTTTAGGCCCATTGGTGTCACAAGGGATCATTAGATTGTTAGCCTGCATTGGGTCACAATGGTTCCTTGCTTCTCTTAACCTCTGTGGTGTCACAATGCATCCCATGCCCTTTTAGGCCACTTGATGTCACAATGAATCATTTGATTCTTGGCCTCCATGGTGGCATAATAGATCCTTGCTTCTATTGGTCCCTGTGCTGTAACAATTCATCCCTGGCCCTTTTAGGCCCATTGGTGTCACAAGGGATCATTAGATTGTTAGCCTGCATTGGGTCACAATGGTTCCTTGCTTCTCTTAACCTCTGTGGTGTCACAATGCATCCCATGCCCTTTTAGGCCACTTGATGTCACAATGAATCATTTGATTCTTGGCCTCCATGGTGGCATAATAGATCCTTGCTTCTATTGGTCCCCGTGCTGTAACAATCCATCCCTGGCCCTTTTTATACCCAGTGGTGCCACAACGGATCATTAGATGGTTAGCCTGCATTGGGTCACAATGGTTCCTTGCTTCTCTTAACCTCTGTGGTGTCACAATGCATTCCATGCCCTTTTAGGCCACTTGGTCTTACAATGAACCATTTGATTCTTGGCCTTCATGGTGTCATAATGGTTCCTTGCTTCTATATGTCCCCATGCTGTCAGAGTTCATCCGTGGTCCTTTTGCGCCCCCTGGTGTCAAAAGGGATTCTTAGATTGTTAGCCTACATTGGGTCACAATGGTTCCTTGCTTCTCTTAACCCCTGTGCTGTCACAATGCATCCCATGCCCTTTTAGGCCACTTGATGTCACAATGAATCATTTGATTCTTGGCCTCCATGGTGGCATAATAGATCCTTGCTTCTATTGGTCCCCGTGCTGTAACAATCCTTTCCTGGCCCTTTTTATACCCCCCGGTGCCACAAGGGATCATTAGAGTGTTAGCCTGCATTGGGTCACAATGGTTCCTTGCTTCTCTTAACCTCTGTGGTGTCACAATGCATTCCAAGCCCTTTTAGGCCACTTGGTCTTACAATGAACCATTTGATTCTTGGCCTTCATGGTGTCATAATGGTTCCTTGCTTCTATTGGGCTCCATGCTGTCACAATTCATCCCTGGCACTTTTACGCCCCCTGGTGTCAAATGGGATCCTGGGATTATTAGCCTCCATTGGGTCACAATGGATCCTTGCTTCATCCTAACCCCTGTGCTGTCACAATGCATCCCATGCCCTTTTAGGCCACTTGATGTCACAATGAATCATTTGATTCTTGGCCTCCACGGTGGCATAATAGATCCTTGCTTCTATTGGTCCCCGTGCTGTAACAATCCATCCCTGGCCCTTTTTATACCCAGTGGTGCCACAACGGATCATTAGATGGTTAGCCTGCATTGGGTCACAATGGTTCCTTGCTTCTCTTAACCTCTGTGCTGTCACAATGCATTCCAAGCCCTTTTAGGCCACTTGATGTCACAATGAATCATTTTATTCTTGGCCTTCATGGTGTCATAATGGTTCCTTGCTTCTAGAGGTCCCCATGCTGTCAGAGTTCATCCGTGGTCCTTTTGCGCCCCCTGGTGTCAAAAGGGATTCTTAGATTGTTAGCCTACATTGGGTCACAATGGTTCCTTGCTTCTCTTAACCCCTGTGGTGTCACAATGCATCCCATGCCCTTTTAGGCCACTTGATGTCACAATGAATCATTTGATTCTTGGCCTCCATGGTGGCGTAATTGTACCAGGTTTTAATTGGGCCCCATGCTTTCACAATTCATCCCTGCCCCTTTTAGGCCCATTGGTGTCAAAAGGGATCATTAGATTGTTAGCCTCCATTGGGTCACAATGGATCCTTTCTTCTCTTAACGCCTGTGCTGTCACAATGCATCCCATGCCCTTTTAGGCCACTTGATGTCACAATGAATCATTTGATTCTTGGCCTCCACGGTGGCCTAATAGATCCTTGCTTCTATTGGTCCCCGTGCTGTAACAATCCATCCCTGGCCCTTTTTATACACCCTGGTGTCACAAGGGATCATTAGATTGTTAGCCTGCATTGGGTCACAATGGTTCCTTGCTTCTCTTAACCTCTGTGGTGTCACAATGCATTCCAAGCCCTTTTAGGCCACTTGGTCTTACAATGAACCATTTGATTCTTGGCCTTCAGGGTGTCATAATGGTTCCTTGATTCTATAGGTCCCCATGCTGTCAGAGTTCATCCGTGGTCCTTTTGCGCCACCTGGTTTCAAAAGGGATCATTAGATTGTTAGCCTGCATTGGGTCACAATGGTTCCTTGCTTCTCTTAACCTCTGTGGTGTCACAATGCATCCCATGCCCTTTTAGGCCACTTGATGTCACAATGAATCATTTGATTCTTGGCCTCCACGGTGGCATAATAGATCCTTGCTTCTATTGGTCCCCGTGCTGTAACAATCCATCCCTGGCCCTTTTTATACCCCCTGGTGCCACAAGGGATCATTAGATTGTTAGCCTGCATTGGGTCACAATGGTTCCTTGCTTCTCTTAACCTCTGTGCTGTCACAATGCATCCCATGCCCTTTTAGGCCACTTGATGTCACAATGAACCATTTGATTCTTGGCCTTCATGGTGTCATAATGGTTCCTTGCTTCTATAGGTCCCCATGCTCTCAGAGTTCATCCGTGGTCCTTTTGCGCCCCCTGGTGTCAAAAAGGATTCTTAGATTGTTAGCCTGCATTGGGTTACAATGGTGCCTTGCTTCTCTTAACCCCTGTGGTGTCACAATGCATCCCATGCCCTTTTAGGCCACTTGATGTCACAATGAATCATTTGATTATTGGCCTCCATGGTGTCATAATTGTTCCTAGTTTCTATTGGGCCCCATGCTGTCACAATTCATCCCTGGCCCTTTTTATACCCCCTGGTGTCACAAGGGATCATTAGATTGTTAGCCTGCATTGGGTCACAATGGTTCCTTGCTTCTCTTAACCTCTGTGGTGTCACAATGCATCCCATGCCCTTTTAGGCCACTTGGTCTTACAATGAACCATTTGATTCTTGGCCTTCATGGTGTCATAATGGTTCCTTGCTTCTATAGGTCCCCATGATGTCAGAGTTCATCCATGGTCCTTTTGCGCCCCCTGGTGTCAAAAGGGATTCTTAGATTGTTAGCCTGCATTGGGTTACAATGGTTCCTTGCTTCTCTTAACCCCTGTGGTGTCACAATGCATCCCATGCCCTTTTAGGCCACTTGATGTCACAATGAATCATTTGATTCTTGGCCTCCATGGTGGCGTAATTGTACCAGGTTTTAATTGGGCCCCATGCTTTCACAATACATCCCTGCCCCTTTTAGGCCCATTGGTGTCAAAAGGGATCATTAGATTGTTAGCCTCCATTGGGTCACAATGGATCCTTTCTTCTCTTAACGCCTGTGCTGTCACAATGCATCCCATGCCCTTTTAGGCCACTTGATGTCACAATGAATCATTTGATTCTTGGCCTCCACGGTGGCATAATAAATCCTTGCTTCTATTGGTCCCCGTGCTGTAACAATCCATCCCTGGCCCTTTTTATACCCCCTGGTGTCACAAGGGATCATTAGATTGTTAGCCTGCATTGGGTCACAATGGTTCCTTGCTTCTCTTAACCTCTGTGGTGTCACAATGCATTCCAAGCCCTTTTAGGCCACTTGGTCTTACAATGAACCATTTGATTCTTGGCCTTCATGGTGTCATAATGGTTCCTTGCTTCTATAGGTCCCCATGCTGTCAGAGTTCATCCGTGGTCCTTTTGCGCCCCCTGGTGTCAAAAGGGATTCTTAGATTGTTAGCCTGCATTGGGTCACAATGGTTCCTTGCTTCTCTTAACCTCTGTGGTGTCACAATGCATCCCATGCCCTTTTAGGCCACTTGATGTCACAATGAATCATTTGATTCTTGGCCTCCATGGTGGCATAATAGATCCTTGCTTCTATTGGTCCCTCTGCTGTAACAATTCATCCCTGGCCCTTTTAGGCCCATTGGTGTCACAAGGGATCATTAGATTGTTAGCCTGCATTGGGTCACAATGGTTCCTTGCTTCTCTTAACCTCTGTGGTGTCACAATGCATCCCATGCCCTTTTAGGCCACTTGGTCTTACAATGAACCATTTGATTCTTGGCCTTCATGGTGTCATAATGGTTCCTTGCTTCTATAGGTCCCCATGATGTCAGAGTTCATCCATGGTCCTTTTGCGCCCCCTGGTGTCAAAAGGGATTCTTAGATTGTTAGCCTGCATTGGGTTACAATGGTTCCTTGCTTCTCTTAACCCCTGTGGTGTCACAATGCATCCCATGCCCTTTTAGGCCACTTGATGTCACAATGAATCATTTGATTCTTGGCCTCCATGGTGGCATAATTGTACCAGGTTTTACTGGGGCCCCATGCTTTCACAATACATCCCTGCCCCTTTTAGGCCCATTGGTGTCACAAGGGATCATTAGATTGTTAGCCTGCATTGGGTCACAATGGTTCCTTGCTTCTCTTAACCTCTGTGGTGTCACAATGCATTCCAAGCCCTTTTAGGCCACTTGGTCTTACAATGAACCATTTGATTCTTGGCCTTCATGGTGTCATAATGGTTCCTTGCTTCTATAGGTCCCCATGCTGTCAGAGTTCATCCGTGGTCCTTTTGCGCCCCCTGGTGTCAAAAGGGATTCTTAGATTGTTAGCCTACATTGGGTCACAATGGTTCCTTGCTTCTCTTAACCCCTGTGGTGTCACAATGCATCCCATGCCCTTTTAGGCCACTTGATGTCACAATGAATCATTTGATTCTTGGCCTCCATGGTGGCGTAATTGTACCAGGTTTAAATTGGGCCCCATGCTTTCACAATACATCCCTGCCCCTTTTAGGCCCATTGGTGTCAAAAGGGATCATTAGATTGTTAGCCTCCATTGGGTCACAATGGATCCTTTCTTCTCTTAACGCCTGTGCTGTCACAATGCATCCCATGCCCTTTTAGGCCACTTGATGTCACAATGAATCATTTGATTCTTGGCCTCCACGGTGGCTTAATAGATCCTTGCTTCTATTGGTCCCCGTGCTGTAACAATCCATCCCTGGCCCTTTTTATACCCCCTGGTGTCACAAGGGATCATTAGATTGTTAGCCTGCATTGGGTCACAATGGTTCCTTGCTTCTCTTAACCTCTGTGCTGTCACAATGCATTCCAAGCCCTTTTAGGCCACTTGGTCTTACAATGAACCATTTGATTCTTGGCCTTCATGGTGTCATAATGGTTCCTTGATTCTATAGGTCCCCATGCTGTCAGAGTTCATCCGTGGTCCTTTTGCGCCACCTGGTTTCAAAAGGGATCATTAGATTGTTAGCCTGCATTGGGTCACAATGGTTCCTTGCTTCTCTTAACCTCTGTGGTGTCACAATGCATCCCATGCCCTTTTAGGCCACTTGATGTCACAATGAATCATTTGATTCTTGGCCTCCATGGTGGCATAATAGATCCTTGCTTCTATTGGTCCCCGTGCTGTAACAATCCATCCCTGGCCCTTTTTATACCCCCTGGTGCCACAAGGGATCATTAGATTGTTAGCCTGCATTGGGTCACAATGGTTCCTTGCTTCTCTTAACCTCTGTGCTGTCACAATGCATCCCATGCCCTTTTAGGCCACTTGATGTCACAATGAACCATTTGATTCTTGGCCTTCATGGTGTCATAATGGTTCCTTGCTTCTATAGGACCCCATGCTCTCAGAGTTCATCCGTGGTCCTTTTGCGCCCCCTGGTGTCAAAAAGGATTCTTAGATTGTTAGCCTGCATTGGGTTACAATGGTGCCTTGCTTCTCTTAACCCCTGTGGTGTCACAATGCATCCCATGCCCTTTTAGGCCACTTGATGTCACAATGAATCATTTGATTATTGGCCTCCATGGTGTCATAATTGTTCCTAGTTTCTATTGGGCCCCATGCTGTCACAATTCATCCCTGGCCCTTTTTATACCCCCTGGTGCCACAAGGGATCATTAGATTGTTAGCCTGCATTGGGTCACAATGGTTCCTTGCTTCTCTTAACCTCTGTGGTGTCACAATGCATCCCATGCCCTTTTAGGCCACTTGGTCTTACAATGAACCATTTGATTCTTGGCCTTCATGGTGTCATAATGGTTCCTTGCTTCTATAGGTCCCCATGATGTCAGAGTTCATCCATGGTCCTTTTGCGCCCCCTGGTGTCAAAAGGGATTCTTAGATTGTTAGCCTGCATTGGGTTACAATGGTTCCTTGCTTCTCTTAACCCCTGTGGTGTCACAATGCATCCCATGCCCTTTTAGGCCACTTGATGTCACAATGAATCATTTGATTCATGGCCTCCATGGTGGCATAATTGTACCAGGTTTTACTGGGGCCCCATACTTTCACAAATCATCCCTGCCCCTTTTAGGCCCATTGGTGTCACAAGGGATCATTAGATTGTTAGCCTGCATTGGGTCACAATGGTTCCTTGCTTCTCTTAACCTCTGTGGTGTCACAATGCATTCCAAGCCCTTTTAGGCCACTTGGTCTTACAATGAACCATTTGATTCTTGGCCTTCATGGTGTCATAATGGTTCCTTGCTTCTATTGGGCTCCATGCTGTCACAATTCATCCCTGGCCCTTTTACGCCCCCTGGTGTCAAATGGGATCCTGGGATTATTAGCCTCCATTGGGTCACAATGGATCCTTGCTTCTCTTAACCCCTGTGCTGTCACAATGCATCCCATGCCCTTTTAGGCCACTTGATGTCACAATGAATCATTTGATTCTTGGCCTCCATGGTGGCGTAATTGTACCAGGTTTTAATTGGGCCCCATGCTTTCACAATTCATCCCTGCCCCTTTTAGGCCCATTGGTGTCAAAAGGGATCATTAGATTGTTAGCCTCCATTGGGTCACAATGGATCCTTTCTTCTCATAACGCCTGTGCTGTCACAATGCATCCCATGCCCTTTTAGGCCACTTGATGTCACAATGAATCATTTGATTCTTGGCCTCCACGGTGGCATAATAGATCCTTGCTTCTATTGGTCCCCGTGCTGTTACAATCCATCCCTGGCCCTTTATATACCCCCTGGTGCCTCAAGGGATCATTAGATTGTTAGCCTGCATTGGGTCACAATGGTTCCTTGCTTCTCTTAACCTCTGTGGTGTCACAATGCATTCCAAGCCCTTTTAGGCCACTTGGTCTTACAATGAACCATTTGATTCTTGGCCTTCATGGTGTCATAATGGTTCCTTGCTTCTATAGGTCCCCATGCTGTCAGAGTTCATCCGTGGTCCTTTTGCGCCACCTGGTTTCATAAGGGATTCTTAGATTGTTAGCCTGCATTGGGTCACAATGGTTCCTTGCTTCTCTTAACCTCTGTGGTGTCACAATGCATCCCATGCCCTTTTAGGCCACTTGATGTCACAATGAATCATTTGATTCTTGGCCTCCATGGTGGCATAATAGATCCTTGCTTCTATTGGTCCCTGTGCTGTAACAATTCATCCCTGGCCCTTTTAGGCCCATTGGTGTCACAAGGGATCATTAGATTGTTAGCCTGCATTGGGTCACAATGGTTCCTTGCTTCTCTTAACCTCTGTGGTGTCACAATGCATCCCATGCCCTTTTAGGCCACTTGATGTCACAATGAATCATTTGATTCTTGGCCTCCATGGTGGCATAATAGATCCTTGCTTCTATTGGTCCCTGTGCTGTAACAATTCATCCCTGGCCCTTTTAGGCCCATTGGTGTCACAAGGGATCATTAGATTGTTAGCCTGCATTGGGTCACAATGGTTCCTTGCTTCTCTTAACCTCTGTGGTGTCACAATGCATCCCATGCCCTTTTAGGCCACTTGATGTCACAATGAATCATTTGATTCTTGGCCTCCATGGTGGCATAATAGATCCTTGCTTCTATTGGTCCCCGTGCTGTAACAATCCATCCCTGGCCCTTTTTATACCCAGTGGTGCCACAACGGATCATTAGATGGTTAGCCTGCATTGGGTCACAATGGTTCCTTGCTTCTCTTAACCTCTGTGGTGTCACAATGCATTCCATGCCCTTTTAGGCCACTTGGTCTTACAATGAACCATTTTATTCTTGGCCTTCATGGTGTCATAATGGTTCCTTGCTTCTATATGTCCCCATGCTGTCAGAGTTCATCCGTGGTCCTTTTGCGCCCCCTGGTGTCAAAAGGGATTCTTAGATTGTTAGCCTACATTGGGTCACAATGGTTCCTTGCTTCTCTTAACCCCTGTGCTGTCACAATGCATCCCATGCCCTTTTAGGCCACTTGATGTCACAATGAATCATTTGATTCTTGGCCTCCATGGTGGCATAATAGATCCTTGCTTCTATTGGTCCCCGTGCTGTAACAATCCTTTCCTGGCCCTTTTTATACCCCCCGGTGCCACAAGGGATCATTAGAGTGTTAGCCTGCATTGGGTCACAATGGTTCCTTGCTTCTCTTAACCTCTGTGGTGTCACAATGCATTCCAAGCCCTTTTAGGCCACTTGGTCTTACAATGAACCATTTGATTCTTGGCCTTCATGGTGTCATAATGGTTCCTTGCTTCTATTGGGCTCCATGCTGTCACAATTCATCCCTGGCACTTTTACGCCCCCTGGTGTCAAATGGGATCCTGGGATTATTAGCCTCCATTGGGTCACAATGGATCCTTGCTTCATCCTAACCCCTGTGCTGTCACAATGCATCCCATGCCCTTTTAGGCCACTTGATGTCACAATGAATCATTTGATTCTTGGCCTCCACGGTGGCATAATAGATCCTTGCTTCTATTGGTCCCCGTGCTGTAACAATCCATCCCTGGCCCTTTTTATACCCAGTGGTGCCACAACGGATCATTAGATGGTTAGCCTGCATTGGGTCACAATGGTTCCTTGCTTCTCTTAACCTCTGTGCTGTCACAATGCATTCCAAGCCCTTTTAGGCCACTTGATGTCACAATGAATCATTTTATTCTTGGCCTTCATGGTGTCATAATGGTTCCTTGCTTCTAGAGGTCCCCATGCTGTCAGAGTTCATCCGTGGTCCTTTTGCGCCCCCTGGTGTCAAAAGGGATTCTTAGATTGTTAGCCTACATTGGGTCACAATGGTTCCTTGCTTCTCTTAACCCCTGTGGTGTCACAATGCATCCCATGCCCTTTTAGGCCACTTGATGTCACAATGAATCATTTGATTCCTGGCCTCCATGGTGGCGTAATTGTACCAGGTTTTAATTGGGCCCCATGCTTTCACAATTCATCCCTGCCCCTTTTAGGCCCATTGGTGTCAAAAGGGATCATTAGATTGTTAGCCTCCATTGGGTCACAATGGATCCTTTCTTCTCTTAACGCCTGTGCTGTCACAATGCATCCCATGCCCTTTTAGGCCACTTGATGTCACAATGAATCATTTGATTCTTGGCCTCCACGGTGGCCTAATAGATCCTTGCTTCTATTGGTCCCCGTGCTGTAACAATCCATCCCTGGCCCTTTTTATACACCCTGGTGTCACAAGGGATCATTAGATTGTTAGCCTGCATTGGGTCACAATGGTTCCTTGCTTCTCTTAACCTCTGTGGTGTCACAATGCATTCCAAGCCCTTTTAGGCCACTTGGTCTTACAATGAACCATTTGATTCTTGGCCTTCATGGTGTCATAATGGTTCCTTGATTCTATAGGTCCCCATGCTGTCAGAGTTCATCCGTGGTCCTTTTGCGCCACCTGGTTTCAAAAGGGATCATTAGATTGTTAGCCTGCATTGGGTCACAATGGTTCCTTGCTTCTCTTAACCTCTGTGGTGTCACAATGCATCCCATGCCCTTTTAGGCCACTTGATGTCACAATGAATCATTTGATTCTTGGCCTCCACGGTGGCATAATAGATCCTTGCTTCTATTGGTCCCCGTGCTGTAACAATCCATCCCTGGCCCTTTTTATACCCCCTGGTGCCACAAGGGATCATTAGATTGTTAGCCTGCATTGGGTCACAATGGTTCCTTGCTTCTCTTAACCTCTGTGCTGTCACAATGCATCCCATGCCCTTTTAGGCCACTTGATGTCACAATGAACCATTTGATTCTTGGCCTTCATGGTGTCATAATGGTTCCTTGCTTCTATAGGTCCCCATGCTCTCAGAGTTCATCCGTGGTCCTTTTGCGCCCCCTGGTGTCAAAAAGGATTCTTAGATTGTTAGCCTGCATTGGGTTACAATGGTGCCTTGCTTCTCTTAACCCCTGTGGTGTCACAATGCATCCCATGCCCTTTTAGGCCACTTGATGTCACAATGAATCATTTGATTATTGGCCTCCATGGTGTCATAATTGTTCCTAGTTTCTATTGGGCCCCATGCTGTCACAATTCATCCCTGGCCCTTTTTATACCCCCTGGTGTCACAAGGGATCATTAGATTGTTAGCCTGCATTGGGTCACAATGGTTCCTTGCTTCTCTTAACCTCTGTGGTGTCACAATGCATCCCATGCCCTTTTAGGCCACTTGGTCTTACAATGAACCATTTGATTCTTGGCCTTCATGGTGTCATAATGGTTCCTTGCTTCTATAGGTCCCCATGATGTCAGAGTTCATCCATGGTCCTTTTGCGCCCCCTGGTGTCAAAAGGGATTCTTAGATTGTTAGCCTGCATTGGGTTACAATGGTTCCTTGCTTCTCTTAACCCCTGTGGTGTCACAATGCATCCCATGCCCTTTTAGGCCACTTGATGTCACAATGAATCATTTGATTCTTGGCCTCCATGGTGGCGTAATTGTACCAGGTTTTAATTGGGCCCCATGCTTTCACAATACATCCCTGCCCCTTTTAGGCCCATTGGTGTCAAAAGGGATCATTAGATTGTTAGCCTCCATTGGGTCACAATGGATCCTTTCTTCTCTTAACGCCTGTGCTGTCACAATGCATCCCATGCCCTTTTAGGCCACTTGATGTCACAATGAATCATTTGATTCTTGGCCTCCACGGTGGCATAATAAATCCTTGCTTCTATTGGTCCCCGTGCTGTAACAATCCATCCCTGGCCCTTTTTATACCCCCTGGTGTCACAAGGGATCATTAGATTGTTAGCCTGCATTGGGTCACAATGGTTCCTTGCTTCTCTTAACCTCTGTGGTGTCACAATGCATTCCAAGCCCTTTTAGGCCACTTGGTCTTACAATGAACCATTTGATTCTTGGCCTTCATGGTGTCATAATGGTTCCTTGCTTCTATAGGTCCCCATGCTGTCAGAGTTCATCCGTGGTCCTTTTTCGCCCCCTGGTGTCAAAAGGGATTCTTAGATTGTTAGCCTGCATTGGGTTACAATGGTTCCTTACTTCTCTTAACCCCTGTGGTGTCACAATGCATCCCATGCCCTTTTAGGCCACTTGATGTCACAATGAATCATTTGATTCTTGGCCTCCATGGTGGCATAATTGTACCAGGTTTTACTGGGGCCCCATGCTTTCACAAATCATCCCTGCCCCTTTTAGGCCCATTGGTGTCACAAGGGATCATTAGATTGTTAACCTGCATTTGGTCACAATGGTTCCTTGCTTCTCTTAACCCCTGTGGTGTCACAATGCATCCCATGCCCTTTTAGGCCACTTGATGTCACAATGAATCATTTGATTCTTGGCCTCCATGGTGGCATAATAGATCCTTGCTTCTATTGGTCCCTCTGCTGTAACAATTCATCCCTGGCCCTTTTAGGCCCATTGGTGTCACAAGGGATCATTAGATTGTTAGCCTCCATTGGGTCACAATGGTTCCTTGCTTCTCTTAACCTCTGTGGTGTCACAATGCATCCCATGCCCTTTTAGGCCACTTGGTCTTACAATGAACCATTTGATTCTTGGCCTTCATGGTGTCATAATGGTTCCTTGCTTCTATAGGTCCCCATGATGTCAGAGTTCATCCATGGTCCTTTTTCGCCCCCTGGTGTCAAAAGGGATTCTTAGATTGTTAGCCTGCATTGGGTTACAATGGTTCCTTGCTTCTCTTAACCCCTGTGGTGTCACAATGCATCCCATGCCCTTTTAGGCCACTTGATGTCACAATGAATCATTTGATTCTTGGCCTCCATGGTGGCATAATTGTACCAGGTTTTACTGGGGCCCCATGCTTTCACAAATCATCCCTGCCCCTTTTAGGCCCATTGGTGTCACAAGGGATCATTAGATTGTTAGCCTGCATTGGGTCACAATGGTTCCTTGCTTCTCTTAACCTCTGTGGTGTCACAATGCATTCCAAGCCCTTTTAGGCCACTTGGTCTTACAATGAACCATTTGATTCTTGGCCTTCATGGTTTCATAATGGTTCCTTGTTTCTATTGGGCTCCATGCTGTCACAATTCATCCCTGGCCCTTTTACGCCCCCTGGTGTCAAATGGGATCCTGGGATTATTAGCCTCCATTGGGTCACAATGGATCCTTGCTTCATCCTAACCCCTGTGCTGTCACAATGCATCCCATGCCCTTTTAGGCCACTTGATGTCACAATGAATCATTTGATTCTTGGCCTCCACGGTGGCATAATAGATCCTTGCTTCTATTGGTCCCCGTGCTGTAACAATCCATCCCTGGACCTTTTTATAGCCAGTGGTGCCACAACGGATCATTAGATGGTTAGCCTGCATTGGGTCACAATGGTTCCTTGCTTCTCTTAACCTCTGTGGTGTCACAATGCATTCCAAGCCCTTTTAGGCCACTTGATGTCACAATGAATCATTTTATTCTTGGCCTTCATGGTGTCATAATAGTTCCTTGCTTCTATAGGTCCCCATGATGTCAGAGTTCATCCGTGGTCCTTTTGCGCCCCCTGGTGTCAAAAGGGATTCTTAGATTGTTAGCCTACATTGGGTCACAATGGTTCCTTGCTTCTCTTAACCCCTGTGGTGTCACAATGCATCCCATGCCCTTTTAGGCCACTTGATGTCACAATGAATCATTTGATTCTTGGCCTCCATGGTGGCGTAATTGTACCAGGTTTTCATTGGGCCCCATGCTTTCACAATACATCCCTGCCCCTTTTAGGCCCATTGGTGTCAAAAGGGATCATTAGATTGTTAGCCTCCATTGGGTCACAATGGATCCTTTCTTCTCATAACGCCTGTGCTGTCACAATGCATCCCATGCCCTTTTAGGCCACTTGATGTCACAATGAATCATTTGATTCTTGGCCTCCACGGTGGCATAATAGATCCTTGCTTCTATTGGTCCCCGTGCTGTTACAATCCATCCCTGGCCCTTTTTATACCCCCTGGTGCCTCAAGGGATCATTAGATTGTTAGCCTGCATTGGGTCACAATGGTTCCTTGCTTCTCTTAACCTCTGTGGTGTCACAATGCATTCCAAGCCCTTTTAGGCCACTTGGTCTTACAATGAACCATTTGATTCTTGGCCTTCATGGTGTCATAATGGTTCCTTGCTTCTATAGGTCCCCATGCTGTCAGAGTTCATGCGTGGTCCTTTTGCGCCACCTGGTTTCAAAAGGGATTCTTAGATTGTTAGCCTGCATTGGGTCACAATGGTTCCTTGCTTCTCTTAACCTCTGTGGTGTCACAATGCATCCCATGCCCTTTTAGGCCACTTGATGTCACAATGAATCATTTGATTCTTGGCCTCCATGGTGGCATAATAGATCCTTGCTTCTATTGGTCCCTGTGCTGTAACAATTCATCCCTGGCCCTTTTAGGCCCATTGGTGTCACAAGGGATCATTAGATTGTTAGCCTGCATTGGGTCACAATGGTTCCTTGCTTCTCTTAACCTCTGTGGTGTCACAATGCATCCCATGCCCTTTTAAGCCACTTGATGTCACAATGAATCATTTGATTCTTGGCCTCCATGGTGGCATAATAGATCCTTGCTTCTATTGGTCCCCGTGCTGTAACAATCCATCCCTGGCCCTTTTTATACCCCCTGGTGTCACAAGGGATCATTAGATGGTTAGCCTGCATTGGGTCACAATGGTTCCTTGCTTCTCTTAACCTCTGTGGTGTCACAATGCATTCCATGCCCTTTTAGGCCACTTGGTCTTACAATGAACCATTTGATTCTTGGCCTTCATGGTGTCATAATGGTTCCTTGCTTCTATATGTCCCCATGCTGTAAGAGTTCATCCGTGGTCCTTTTGCGCCACCTGGTGTCAAAAGGGATTCCTAGATTGTTAGCCTACATTGGGTCACAATGGTTCCTTGCTTCTCTTAACCCCTGTGGTGTCACAATGCATCCCATGCCCTTTTAGGCCACTTGATGTCACAATGAATCATTTGATTCTTGGCCTCCATGGTGGCGTAATTGTACCAGGTTTTAATTGGGCCCCATGCTTTCACAATACATCCCTGCCCCTTTTAGGCCCATTGGTGTCAAAAGGGATCATTAGATTGTTAGCCTCCATTGGGTCACAATGGATCCTTTCTTCTCTTAACGCCTGTGCTGTCACAATGCATCCCATGCCCTTTTAGGCCACTTGATGTCACAATGAATCATTTGATTCTTGGCCTCCACGGTGGCTTAATAGATCCTTGCTTCTATTGGTCCCCGTGCTGTAACAGTCCATCCCTGGCCCTTTTTATACACCCTGGTGTCACAAGGGATCATTAGATGGTTAGCCTGCATTGGGTCACAATGGTTCCTTGCTTCTCTTAACCTCTGTGGTGTCACAATGCATTCCAAGCCCTTTTAGGCCACTTGATGTCACAATGAATCATTTTATTCTTGGCCTTCATGGTGTCATAATAGTTCCTTGCTTCTATAGGTCCCCATGATGTCAGAGTTCATCCGTGGTCCTTTTGCGCCCCCTGGTGTCAAAAGGGATTCTTAGATTGTTAGCCTACATTGGGTCACAATGGTTCCTTGCTTCTCTTAACCCCTGTGGTGTCACAATGCATCCCATGCCCTTTTAGGCCACTTGATGTCACAATGAATCATTTGATTCTTGGCCTCCATCGTGGCGTAATTGTACCAGGTTTTCATTGGGCCCCATGCTTTCACAATACATCCCTGCCCCTTTTAGGCCCATTGGTGTCAAAAGGGATCATTAGATTGTTAGCCTCCATTGGGTCACAATGGATCCTTTCTTCTCATAACGCCTGTGCTGTCACAATGCATCCCATGCCCTTTTAGGCCACTTGATGTCACAATGAATCATTTGATTCTTGGCCTCCACGGTGGCATAATAGATCCTTGCTTCTATTGGTCCCCGTGCTGTTACAATCCATCCCTGGCCCTTTTTATACCCCCTGGTGCCTCAAGGGATCATTAGATTGTTAGCCTGCATTGGGTCACAATGGTTCCTTGCTTCTCTTAACCTCTGTGGTGTCACAATGCATTCCAAGCCCTTTTAGGCCACTTGGTCTTACAATGAACCATTTGATTCTTGGCCTTCATGGTGTCATAATGGTTCCTTGCTTCTATAGGTCCCCATGCTGTCAGAGTTCATGCGTGGTCCTTTTGCGCCACCTGGTTTCAAAAGGGATTCTTAGATTGTTAGCCTGCATTGGGACACAATGGTTCCTTGCTTCTCTTAACCTCTGTGGTGTCACAATGCATCCCATGCCCTTTTAAGCCACTTGATGTCACAATGAATCATTTGATTCTTGGCCTCCATGGTGGCATAATAGATCCTTGCTTCTATTGGTCCCCGTGCTGTAACAATCCATCCCTGGCCCTTTTTATACCCCCTGGTGTCACAAGGGATCATTAGATGGTTAGCCTGCATTGGGTCACAATGGTTCCTTGCTTCTCTTAACCTCTGTGGTGTCACAATGCATTCCATGCCCTTTTAGGCCACTTGGTCTTACAATGAACCATTTGATTCTTGGCCTTCATGGTGTCATAATGGTTCCTTGCTTCTATATGTCCCCATGCTGTAAGAGTTCATCCGTGGTCCTTTTGCGCCACCTGGTGTCAAAAGGGATTCCTAGATTGTTAGCCTACATTGGGTCACAATGGTTCCTTGCTTCTCTTAACCCCTGTGGTGTCACAATGCATCCCATGCCCTTTTAGGCCACTTGATGTCACAATGAATCATTTGATTCTTGGCCTCCATGGTGGCGTAATTGTACCAGGTTTTAATTGGGCCCCATGCTTTCACAATACATCCCTGCCTCTTTTAGGCCCATTGGTGTCAAAAGGGATCATTAGATTGTTAGCCTCCATTGGGTCACAATGGATCCTTTCTTCTCTTAACGCCTGTGCTGTCACAATGCATCCCATGCCCTTTTAGGCCACTTGATGTCACAATGAATCATTTGATTCTTGGCCTCCACGGTGGCTTAATAGATCCTTGCTTCTATTGGTCCCCGTGCTGTAACAATCCATCCCTGGCCCTTTTTATACCCCCTGGTGTCACAAGGGATCATTAGATTGTTAGCCTGCATTGGGTCACAATGGTTCCTTGCTTCTCTTAACCTCTGTGGTGTCACAATGCATTCCAAGCCCTTTTAGGCCACTTGGTCTTACAATGAACCATTTGATTCTTGGCCTTCATGGTGTCATAATGGTTCCTTGCTTCTATAGGTCCCCATGCTGTCAGAGTTCATCCGTGGTCCTTTTGCGCCCCCTGGTGTCAAAAGGGATTCTTAGATTGTTAGCCTGCATTGGGTCACAATGGTTCCTTGCTTCTCTTAACCTCTGTGGTGTCACAATGCATCCCATGCCCTTTTAGGCCACTTGATGTCACAATGAATCATTTGATTCTTGGCCTCCATGGTGGCATAATAGATCCTTGCTTCTATTGGTCCCTCTGCTGTAACAATTCATCCCTGGCCCTTTTAGGCCCATTGGTGTCACAAGGGATCATTAGATTGTTAGCCTGCATTGGGTCACAATGGTTCCTTGCTTCTCTTAACCTCTGTGGTGTCACAATGCATCCCATGCCCTTTTAGGCCACTTGGTCTTACAATGAACCATTTGATTCTTGGCCTTCATGGTGTCATAATGGTTCCTTGCTTCTATAGGTCCCCATGATGTCAGAGTTCATCCATGGCCCTTTGGCGCCCCCTGGTGTCAAAAGGGATTCTTAGATTGTTAGCCTGCATTGGGTTACAATGGTTCCTTGCTTCTCTTAACCCCTGTGGTGTCACAATGCATCCCATGCCCTTTTAGGCCACTTGATGTCACAATGAATCATTTGATTCTTGGCCTCCATGGTGGCATAATTGTACCAGGTTTTACTGGGGCCCCATGCTTTCACAATACATCCCTGCCCCTTTTAGGCCCATTGGTGTCACAAGGGATCATTAGATTGTTAGCCTGCATTGGGTCACAATGGTTCCTTGCTTCTCTTAACCTCTGTGGTGTCACAATGCATTCCAAGCCCTTTTAGGCCACTTGGTCTTACAATGAACCATTTGATTCTTGGCCTTCATGGTGTCATAATGGTTCCTTGCTTCTATAGGTCCCCATGCTGTCAGAGTTCATCCGTGGTCCTTTTGCGCCCCCTGGTGTCAAAAGGGATTCTTAGATTGTTAGCCTACATTGGGTCACAATGGTTCCTTGCTTCTCTTAACCCCTGTGGTGTCACAATGCATCCCATGCCCTTTTAGGCCACTTGATGTCACAATGAATCATTTGATTCTTGGCCTCCATGGTGGCGTAATTGTACCAGGTTTAAATTGGGCCCCATGCTTTCACAATACATCCCTGCCCCTTTTAGGCCCATTGGTGTCAAAAGGGATCATTAGATTGTTAGCCTCCATTGGGTCACAATGGATCCTTTCTTCTCTTAACGCCTGTGCTGTCACAATGCATCCCATGCCCTTTTAGGCCACTTGATGTCACAATGAATCATTTGATTCTTGGCCTCCACGGTGCCTTAATAGATCCTTGCTTCTATTGGTCCCCGTGCTGTAACAATCCATCCCTGGCCCTTTTTATACCCCCTGGTGTCACAAGGGATCATTAGATTGTTAGCCTGCATTGGGTCACAATGGTTCCTTGCTTCTCTTAACCTCTGTGCTGTCACAATGCATTCCAAGCCCTTTTAGGCCACTTGGTCTTACAATGAACCATTTGATTCTTGGCCTTCATGGTGTCATAATGGTTCCTTGATTCTATAGGTCCCCATGCTGTCAGAGTTCATCCGTGGTCCTTTTGCGCCACCTGGTTTCAAAAGGGATCATTAGATTGTTAGCCTGCATTGGGTCACAATGGTTCCTTGCTTCTCTTAACCTCTGTGGTGTCACAATGCATCCCATGCCCTTTTAGGCCACTTGATGTCACAATGAATCATTTGATTCTTGGCCTCCATGGTGGCATAATAGATCCTTGCTTCTATTGGTCCCCGTGCTGTAACAATCCATCCCTGGCCCTTTTTATACCCCCTGGTGCCACAAGGGATCATTAGATTGTTAGCCTGCATTGGGTCACAATGGTTCCTTGCTTCTCTTAACCTCTGTGCTGTCACAATGCATCCCATGCCCTTTTAGGCCACTTGATGTCACAATGAACCATTTGATTCTTGGCCTTCATGGTGTCATAATGGTTCCTTGCTTCTATAGGACCCCATGCTCTCAGAGTTCATCCGTGGTCCTTTTGCGCCCCCTGGTGTCAAAAAGGATTCTTAGATTGTTAGCCTGCATTGGGTTACAATGGTGCCTTGCTTCTCTTAACCCCTGTGGTGTCACAATGCATCCCATGCCCTTTTAGGCCACTTGATGTCACAATGAATCATTTGATTATTGGCCTCCATGGTGTCATAATTGTTCCTAGTTTCTATTGGGCCCCATGCTGTCACAATTCATCCCTGGCCCTTTTTATACCCCCTGGTGCCACAAGGGATCATTAGATTGTTAGCCTGCATTGGGTCACAATGGTTCCTTGCTTCTCTTAACCTCTGTGGTGTCACAATGCATCCCATGCCCTTTTAGGCCACTTGGTCTTACAATGAACCATTTGATTCTTGGCCTTCATGGTGTCATAATGGTTCCTTGCTTCTATAGGTCCCCATGATGTCAGAGTTCATCCATGGTCCTTTTGCGCCCCCTGGTGTCAAAAGGGATTCTTAGATTGTTAGCCTGCATTGGGTTACAATGGTTCCTTGCTTCTCTTAACCCCTGTGGTGTCACAATGCATCCCATGCCCTTTTAGGCCACTTGATGTCACAATGAATCATTTGATTCTTGGCCTCCATGGTGGCATAATTGTACCAGGTTTTACTGGGGCCCCATACTTTCACAAATCATCCCTGCCCCTTTTAGGCCCATTGGTGTCACAAGGGATCATTAGATTGTTAGCCTGCATTGGGTCACAATGGTTCCTTGCTTCTCTTAACCTCTGTGGTGTCACAATGCATTCCAAGCCCTTTTAGGCCACTTGGTCTTACAATGAACCATTTGATTCTTGGCCTTCATGGTGTCATAATGGTTCCTTGCTTCTATTGGGCTCCATGCTGTCACAATTCATCCCTGGCCCTTTTACGCCCCCTGGTGTCAAATGGGATCCTGGGATTATTAGCCTCCATTGGGTCACAATGGATCCTTGCTTCATCCTAACCCCTGTGCTGTCACAATGCATCCCATGCCCTTTTAGGCCACTTGATGTCACAATGAATCATTTGATTCTTGGCCTCCACGGTGGCATAATAGATCCTTGCTTCTATTGGTCCCCGTGCTGTAACAATCCATCCCTGGCCCTTTTTATACCCAGTGGTGCCACAAGGGATCATTAGATTGTTAGCCTGCATTGGGTCACAATGGTTCCTTGCTTCTCTTAACCTCTGTGGTGTCACAATGCATCCCATGCCCTTTTAGGCCACTTGGTCTTACAATGAACCATTTGATTCTTGGCCTTCATGGTGTCATAATGGTTCCTTGCTTCTATAGGTCCCCATGCTGTCAGAGTTCATCCGTGGTCCTTTTGCGCCACCTGGTGTCAAAAGGGATTCCTAGATTGTTAGCCTACATTGGGTCACAATGGTTCCTTGCTTCTCTTAACCCCTGTGGTGTCACAATGCATCCCATGCCCTTTTAGGCCACTTGATGTCACAATGAATCATTTGATTCTTGGCCTCCATGGTGGCGTAATTGTACCAGGTTTTAATTGGGCCCCATGCTTTCACAATTCATCCCTGCCCCTTTTAGGCCCATTGGTGTCAAAAGGGATCATTAGATTGTTAGCCTCCATTGGGTCACAATGGATCCTTTCTTCTCATAACGCCTGTGCTGTCACAATGCATCCCATGCCCTTTTAGGCCACTTGATGTCACAATGAATCATTTGATTCTTGGCCTCCACGGTGGCATAATAGATCCTTGCTTCTATTGGTCCCCGTGCTGTTACAATCCATCCCTGGCCCTTTATATACCCCCTGGTGCCTCAAGGGATCATTAGATTGTTAGCCTGCATTGGGTCACAATGGTTCCTTGCTTCTCTTAACCTCTGTGGTGTCACAATGCATTCCAAGCCCTTTTAGGCCACTTGGTCTTACAATGAACCATTTGATTCTTGGCCTTCATGGTGTCATAATGGTTCCTTGCTTCTATAGGTCCCCATGCTGTCAGAGTTCATCCGTGGTCCTTTTGCGCCACCTGGTTTCATAAGGGATTCTTAGATTGTTAGCCTGCATTGGGTCACAATGGTTCCTTGCTTCTCTTAACCTCTGTGGTGTCACAATGCATCCCATGCCCTTTTAGGCCACTTGATGTCACAATGAATCATTTGATTCTTGGCCTCCATGGTGGCATAATAGATCCTTGCTTCTATTGGTCCCTGTGCTGTAACAATTCATCCCTGGCCCTTTTAGGCCCATTGGTGTCACAAGGGATCATTAGATTGTTAGCCTGCATTGGGTCACAATGGTTCCTTGCTTCTCTTAACCTCTGTGGTGTCACAATGCATCCCATGCCCTTTTAGGCCACTTGATGTCACAATGAATCATTTGATTCTTGGCCTCCATGGTGGCATAATAGATCCTTGCTT
Organism: Cinclus cinclus; assembly: GCF_963662255.1. Taxonomy (NCBI): domain Eukaryota; kingdom Metazoa; phylum Chordata; class Aves; order Passeriformes; family Cinclidae; genus Cinclus; species Cinclus cinclus. The sequence continues at coordinate 31,979 of NW_026912224.1, read as the reverse complement.
CTATTGGTCCCTGTGCTGTAACAATTCATCCCTGGCCCTTTTAGGCCCATTGGTGTCACAAGGGATCATTAGATTGTTAGCCTGCATTGGGTCACAATGGTTCCTTGCTTCTCTTAACCTCTGTGGTGTCACAATGCATCCCATGCCCTTTTAGGCCACTTGATGTCACAATGAATCATTTGATTCTTGGCCTCCATGGTGGCATAATAGATCCTTGCTTCTATTGGTCCCCGTGCTGTAACAATCCATCCCTGGCCCTTTTTATACCCAGTGGTGCCACAACGGATCATTAGATGGTTAGCCTGCATTGGGTCACAATGGTTCCTTGCTTCTCTTAACCTCTGTGGTGTCACAATGCATTCCATGCCCTTTTAGGCCACTTGGTCTTACAATGAACCATTTTATTCTTGGCCTTCATGGTGTCATAATGGTTCCTTGCTTCTATATGTCCCCATGCTGTCAGAGTTCATCCGTGGTCCTTTTGCGCCCCCTGGTGTCAAAAGGGATTCTTAGATTGTTAGCCTACATTGGGTCACAATGGTTCCTTGCTTCTCTTAACCCCTGTGCTGTCACAATGCATCCCATGCCCTTTTAGGCCACTTGATGTCACAATGAATCATTTGATTCTTGGCCTCCATGGTGGCATAATAGATCCTTGCTTCTATTGGTCCCCGTGCTGTAACAATCCTTTCCTGGCCCTTTTTATACCCCCCGGTGCCACAAGGGATCATTAGAGTGTTAGCCTGCATTGGGTCACAATGGTTCCTTGCTTCTCTTAACCTCTGTGGTGTCACAATGCATTCCAAGCCCTTTTAGGCCACTTGGTCTTACAATGAACCATTTGATTCTTGGCCTTCATGGTGTCATAATGGTTCCTTGCTTCTATAGGTCCCCATGATGTCAGAGTTCATCCATGGTCCTTTTTCGCCCCCTGGTGTCAAAAGGGATTCTTAGATTGTTAGCCTGCATTGGGTTACAATGGTTCCTTGCTTCTCTTAACCCCTGTGGTGTCACAATGCATCCCATGCCCTTTTAGGCCACTTGATGTCACAATGAATCATTTGATTCTTGGCCTCCATGGTGGCATAATTGTACCAGGTTTTACTGGGGCCCCATGCTTTCACAAATCATCCCTGCCCCTTTTAGGCCCATTGGTGTCACAAGGGATCATTAGATTGTTAGCCTGCATTGGGTCACAATGGTTCCTTGCTTCTCTTAACCTCTGTGGTGTCACAATGCATTCCAAGCCCTTTTAGGCCACTTGGTCTTACAATGAACCATTTGATTCTTGGCCTTCATGGTGTCATAATGGTTCCTTGCTTCTATTGGGCTCCATGCTGTCACAATTCATCCCTGGCACTTTTACGCCCCCTGGTGTCAAATGGGATCCTGGGATTATTAGCCTCCATTGGGTCACAATGGATCCTTGCTTCATCCTAACCCCTGTGCTGTCACAATGCATCCCATGCCCTTTTAGGCCACTTGATGTCACAATGAATCATTTGATTCTTGGCCTCCACGGTGGCATAATAGATCCTTGCTTCTATTGGTCCCCGTGCTGTAACAATCCATCCCTGGCCCTTTTTATACCCAGTGGTGCCACAAGGGATCATTAGATGGTTAGCCTGCATTGGGTCACAATGGTTCCTTGCTTCTCTTAACCTCTGTGCTGTCACAATGCATTCCAAGCCCTTTTAGGCCACTTGATGTCACAATGAATCATTTTATTCTTGGCCTTCATGGTGTCATAATGGTTCCTTGCTTCTAGAGGTCCCCATGCTGTCAGAGTTCATCCGTGGTCCTTTTGCGCCCCCTGGTGTCAAAAGGGATTCTTAGATTGTTAGCCTACATTGGGTCACAATGGTTCCTTGCTTCTCTTAACCCCTGTGGTGTCACAATGCATCCCATGCCCTTTTAGGCCACTTGATGTCACAATGAATCATTTGATTCTTGGCCTCCATGGTGGCGTAATTGTACCAGGTTTTAATTGGGCCCCATGCTTTCACAATTCATCCCTGCCCCTTTTAGGCCCATTGGTGTCAAAAGGGATCATTAGATTGTTAGCCTCCATTGGGTCACAATGGATCCTTTCTTCTCTTAACGCCTGTGCTGTCACAATGCATCCCATGCCCTTTTAGGCCACTTGATGTCACAATGAATCATTTGATTCTTGGCCTCCACGGTGGCCTAATAGATCCTTGCTTCTATTGGTCCCCGTGCTGTAACAATCCATCCCTGGCCCTTTTTATACACCCTGGTGTCACAAGGGATCATTAGATTGTTAGCCTGCATTGGGTCACAATGGTTCCTTGCTTCTCTTAACCTCTGTGGTGTCACAATGCATTCCAAGCCCTTTTAGGCCACTTGGTCTTACAATGAACCTTTTGATTCTTGGCCTTCATGGTGTCATAATGGTTCCTTGATTCTATAGGTCCCCATGCTGTCAGAGTTCATCCGTGGTCCTTTTGCGCCACCTGGTTTCAAAAGGGATCATTAGATTGTTAGCCTGCATTGGGTCACAATGGTTCCTTGCTTCTCTTAACCTCTGTGGTGTCACAATGCATCCCATGCCCTTTTAGGCCACTTGATGTCACAATGAATCATTTGATTCTTGGCCTCCACGGTGGCATAATAGATCCTTGCTTCTATTGGTCCCCGTGCTGTAACAATCCATCCCTGGCCCTTTTTATACCCCCTGGTGCCACAAGGGATCATTAGATTGTTAGCCTGCATTGGGTCACAATGGTTCCTTGCTTCTCTTAACCTCTGTGCTGTCACAATGCATCCCATGCCCTTTTAGGCCACTTGATGTCACAATGAACCATTTGATTCTTGGCCTTCATGGTGTCATAATGGTTCCTTGCTTCTATAGGTCCCCATGCTCTCAGAGTTCATCCGTGGTCCTTTTGCGCCCCCTGGTGTCAAAAAGGATTCTTAGATTGTTAGCCTGCATTGGGTTACAATGGTGCCTTGCTTCTCTTAACCCCTGTGGTGTCACAATGCATCCCATGCCCTTTTAGGCCACTTGATGTCACAATGAATCATTTGATTATTGGCCTCCATGGTGTCATAATTGTTCCTAGTTTCTATTGGGCCCCATGCTGTCACAATTCATCCCTGGCCCTTTTTATACCCCCTGGTGTCACAAGGGATCATTAGATTGTTAGCCTGCATTGGGTCACAATGGTTCCTTGCTTCTCTTAACCTCTGTGGTGTCACAATGCATCCCATGCCCTTTTAGGCCACTTGGTCTTACAATGAACCATTTGATTCTTGGCCTTCATGGTGTCATAATGGTTCCTTGCTTCTATAGGTCCCCATGATGTCAGAGTTCATCCATGGTCCTTTTGCGCCCCCTGGTGTCAAAAGGGATTCTTAGATTGTTAGCCTGCATTGGGTTACAATGGTTCCTTGCTTCTCTTAACCCCTGTGGTGTCACAATGCATCCCATGCCCTTTTAGGCCACTTGATGTCACAATGAATCATTTGATTCTTGGCCTCCATGGTGGCATAATTGTACCAGGTTTTACTGGGGCCCCATGCTTTCACAAATCATCCCTGCCCCTTTTAGGCCCATTGGTGTCACAAGGGATCATTAGATTGTTAGCCTGCATTGGGTCACAATGGTTCCTTGCTTCTCTTAACCTCTGTGGTGTCACAATGCATTCCAAGCCCTTTTAGGCCACTTGGTCTTACAATGAACCATTTGATTCTTGGCCTTCATGGTGTCATAATGGTTCCTTGTTTCTATTGGGCTCCATGCTGTCACAATTCATCCCTGGCCCTTTTACGCCCCCTGGTGTCAAATGGGATCCTGGGATTATTAGCCTCCATTGGGTCACAATGGATCCTTGCTTCATCCTAACCCCTGTGCTGTCACAATGCATCCCATGCCCTTTTAGGCCACTTGATGTCACAATGAATCATTTGATTCTTGGCCTCCATGGTGGCGTAATTGTACCAGGTTTTAATTGGGCCCCATGCTTTCACAATTCATCCCTGCCCCTTTTAGGCCCATTGGTGTCAAAAGGGATCATTAGATTGTTAGCCTCCATTGGGTCACAATGGATCCTTTCTTCTCTTAACGCCTGTGCTGTCACAATGCATCCCATGCCCTTTTAGGCCACTTGATGTCACAATGAATCATTTGATTCTTGGCCTCCACGGTGGCCTAATAGATCCTTGCTTCTATTGGTCCCCGTGCTGTAACAATCCATCCCTGGCCCTTTTTATACACCCTGGTGTCACAAGGGATCATTAGATTGTTAGCCTGCATTGGGTCACAATGGTTCCTTGCTTCTCTTAACCTCTGTGGTGTCACAATGCATTCCAAGCCCTTTTAGGCCACTTGGTCTTACAATGAACCATTTGATTCTTGGCCTTCATGGTGTCATAATGGTTCCTTGATTCTATAGGTCCCCATGCTGTCAGAGTTCATCCGTGGTCCTTTTGCGCCACCTGGTTTCAAAAGGGATCATTAGATTGTTAGCCTGCATTGGGTCACAATGGTTCCTTGCTTCTCTTAACCTCTGTGGTGTCACAATGCATCCCATGCCCTTTTAGGCCACTTGATGTCACAATGAATCATTTGATTCTTGGCCTCCACGGTGGCATAATAGATCCTTGCTTCTATTGGTCCCCGTGCTGTAACAATCCATCCCTGGCCCTTTTTATACCCCCTGGTGCCACAAGGGATCATTAGATTGTTAGCCTGCATTGGGTCACAATGGTTCCTTGCTTCTCTTAACCTCTGTGCTGTCACAATGCATCCCATGCCCTTTTAGGCCACTTGATGTCACAATGAACCATTTGATTCTTGGCCTTCATGGTGTCATAATGGTTCCTTGCTTCTATAGGTCCCCATGCTCTCAGAGTTCATCCGTGGTCCTTTTGCGCCCCCTGGTGTCAAAAAGGATTCTTAGATTGTTAGCCTGCATTGGGTTACAATGGTGCCTTGCTTCTCTTAACCCCTGTGGTGTCACAATGCATCCCATGCCCTTTTAGGCCACTTGATGTCACAATGAATCATTTGATTATTGGCCTCCATGGTGTCATAATTGTTCCTAGTTTCTATTGGGCCCCATGCTGTCACAATTCATCCCTGGCCCTTTTTATACCCCCTGGTGCCACAAGGGATCATTAGATTGTTAGCCTGCATTGGGTCACAATGGTTCCTTGCTTCTCTTAACCTCTGTGGTGTCACAATGCATCCCATGCCCTTTTAGGCCACTTGGTCTTACAATGAACCATTTGATTCTTGGCCTTCATGGTGTCATAATGGTTCCTTGCTTCTATAGGTCCCCATGATGTCAGAGTTCATCCATGGTCCTTTTGCGCCCCCTGGTGTCAAAAGGGATTCTTAGATTGTTAGCCTGCATTGGGTTACAATGGTTCCTTGCTTCTCTTAACCCCTGTGGTGTCACAATGCATCCCATGCCCTTTTAGGCCACTTGATGTCACAATGAATCATTTGATTCTTGGCCTCCATGGTGGCATAATTGTACCAGGTTTTACTGGGGCCCCATGCTTTCACAAATCATCCCTGCCCCTTTTAGGCCCATTGGTGTCACAAGGGATCATTAGATTGTTAGCCTGCATTGGGTCACAATGGTTCCTTGCTTCTCTTAACCTCTGTGGTGTCACAATGCATTCCAAGCCCTTTTAGGCCACTTGGTCTTACAATGAACCATTTGATTCTTGGCCTTCATGGTGTCATAATGGTTCCTTGCTTCTATTGGGCTCCATGCTGTCACAATTCATCCCTGGCCCTTTTACGCCCCCTGGTGTCAAATGGGATCCTGGGATTATTAGCCTCCATTGGGTCACAATGGATCCTTGCTTCTCTTAACCCCTGTGCTGTCACAATGCATCCCATGCCCTTTTAGGCCACTTGATGTCACAATGAATCATTTGATTCTTGGCCTCCATGGTGGCGTAATTGTACCAGGTTTTAATTGGGCCCCATGCTTTCACAATTCATCCCTGCCCCTTTTAGGCCCATTGGTGTCAAAAGGGATCATTAGATTGTTAGCCTCCATTGGGTCACAATGGATCCTTTCTTCTCATAACGCCTGTGCTGTCACAATGCATCCCATGCCCTTTTAGGCCACTTGATGTCACAATGAATCATTTGATTCTTGGCCTCCATGGTGGCATAATAGATCCTTGCTTCTATTGGTCCCCGTGCTGTTACAATCCATCCCTGGCCCTTTATATACCCCCTGGTGCCTCAAGGGATCATTAGATTGTTAGCCTGCATTGGGTCACAATGGTTCCTTGCTTCTCTTAACCTCTGTGGTGTCACAATGCATTCCAAGCCCTTTTAGGCCACTTGGTCTTACAATGAACCATTTGATTCTTGGCCTTCATGGTGTCATAATGGTTCCTTGCTTCTATAGGTCCCCATGCTGTCAGAGTTCATCCGTGGTCCTTTTGCGCCACCTGGTTTCATAAGGGATTCTTAGATTGTTAGCCTGCATTGGGTCACAATGGTTCCTTGCTTCTCTTAACCTCTGTGGTGTCACAATGCATCCCATGCCCTTTTAGGCCACTTGATGTCACAATGAATCATTTGATTCTTGGCCTCCATGGTGGCATAATAGATCCTTGCTTCTATTGGTCCCTGTGCTGTAACAATTCATCCCTGGCCCTTTTAGGCCCATTGGTGTCACAAGGGATCATTAGATTGTTAGCCTGCATTGGGTCACAATGGTTCCTTGCTTCTCTTAACCTCTGTGGTGTCACAATGCATCCCATGCCCTTTTAGGCCACTTGATGTCACAATGAATCATTTGATTCTTGGCCTCCATGGTGGCATAATAGATCCTTGCTTCTATTGTTCCCTGTGCTGTAACAATTCATCCCTGGCCCTTTTAGGCCCATTGGTGTCACAAGGGATCATTAGATTGTTAGCCTGCATTGGGTCACAATGGTTCCTTGCTTCTCTTAACCTCTGTGGTGTCACAATGCATCCCATGCCCTTTTAGGCCACTTGGTCTTACAATGAACCATTTTATTCTTGGCCTTCATGGTGTCATAATGGTTCCTTGCTTCTATATGTCCCCATGCTGTCAGAGTTCATCCGTGGTCCTTTTGCGCCCCCTGGTGTCAAAAGGGATTCTTAGATTGTTAGCCTACATTGGGTCACAATGGTTCCTTGCTTCTCTTAACCCCTGTGCTGTCACAATGCATCCCATGCCCTTTTAGGCCACTTGATGTCACAATGAATCATTTGATTCTTGGCCTCCATGGTGGCATAATAGATCCTTGCTTCTATTGGTCCCCGTGCTGTAACAATCCTTTCCTGGCCCTTTTTATACCCCCCGGTGCCACAAGGGATCATTAGAGTGTTAGCCTGCATTGGGTCACAATGGTTCCTTGCTTCTCTTAACCTCTGTGGTGTCACAATGCATTCCAAGCCCTTTTAGGCCACTTGGTCTTACAATGAACCATTTGATTCTTGGCCTTCATGGTGTCATAATGGTTCCTTGCTTCTATAGGTCCCCATGATGTCAGAGTTCATCCATGGTCCTTTTTCGCCCCCTGGTGTCAAAAGGGATTCTTAGATTGTTAGCCTGCATTGGGTTACAATGGTTCCTTGCTTCTCTTAACCCCTGTGGTGTCACAATGCATCCCATGCCCTTTTAGGCCACTTGATGTCACAATGAATCATTTGATTCTTGGCCTCCATGGTGGCATAATTGTACCAGGTTTTACTGGGGCCCCATGCTTTCACAAATCATCCCTGCCCCTTTTAGGCCCATTGGTGTCACAAGGGATCATTAGATTGTTAGCCTGCATTGGGTCACAATGGTTCCTTGCTTCTCTTAACCTCTGTGGTGTCACAATGCATTCCAAGCCCTTTTAGGCCACTTGGTCTTACAATGAACCATTTGATTCTTGGCCTTCATGGTGTCATAATGGTTCCTTGCTTCTATTGGGCTCCATGCTGTCACAATTCATCCCTGGCACTTTTACGCCCCCTGGTGTCAAATGGGATCCTGGGATTATTAGCCTCCATTGGGTCACAATGGATCCTTGCTTCATCCTAACCCCTGTGCTGTCACAATGCATCCCATGCCCTTTTAGGCCACTTGATGTCACAATGAATCATTTGATTCTTGGCCTCCACGGTGGCTTAATAGATCCTTGCTTCTATTGGTCCCCGTGCTGTAACAATCCATCCCTGGCCCTTTTTATACCCCCTGGTGTCACAAGGGATCATTAGATTGTTAGCCTGCATTGGGTCACAATGGTTCCTTGCTTCTCTTAACCTCTGTGGTGTCACAATGCATTCCAAGCCCTTTTAGGCCACTTGGTCTTACAATGAACCATTTGATTCTTGGCCTTCATGGTGTCATAATGGTTCCTTGCTTCTATAGGTCCCCATGCTGTCAGAGTTCATCCGTGGTCCTTTTGCGCCCCCTGGTGTCAAAAGGGATTCTTAGATTGTTAGCCTGCATTGGGTCACAATGGTTCCTTGCTTCTCTTAACCTCTGTGGTGTCACAATGCATCCCATGCCCTTTTAGGCCACTTGATGTCACAATGAATCATTTGATTCTTGGCCTCCATGGTGGCATAATAGATCCTTGCTTCTATTGGTCCCTCTGCTGTAACAATTCATCCCTGGCCCTTTTAGGCCCATTGGTGTCACAAGGGATCATTAGATTGTTAGCCTGCATTGGGTCACAATGGTTCCTTGCTTCTCTTAACCTCTGTGGTGTCACAATGCATCCCATGCCCTTTTAGGCCACTTGGTCTTACAATGAACCATTTGATTCTTGGCCTTCATGGTGTCATAATGGTTCCTTGCTTCTATAGGTCCCCATGATGTCAGAGTTCATCCATGGTCCTTTTGCGCCCCCTGGTGTCAAAAGGGATTCTTAGATTGTTAGCCTGCATTGGGTTACAATGGTTCCTTGCTTCTCTTAACCCCTGTGGTGTCACAATGCATCCCATGCCCTTTTAGGCCACTTGATGTCACAATGAATCATTTGATTCTTGGCCTCCATGGTGGCATAATTGTACCAGGTTTTACTGGGGCCCCATGCTTTCACAATACATCCCTGCCCCTTTTAGGCCCATTGGTGTCACAAGGGATCATTAGATTGTTAGCCTGCATTGGGTCACAATGGTTCCTTGCTTCTCTTAACCTCTGTGGTGTCACAATGCATTCCAAGCCCTTTTAGGCCACTTGGTCTTACAATGAACCATTTGATTCTTGGCCTTCATGGTGTCATAATGGTTCCTTGCTTCTATAGGTCCCCATGCTGTCAGAGTTCATCCGTGGTCCTTTTGCGCCCCCTGGTGTCAAAAGGGATTCTTAGATTGTTAGCCTACATTGGGTCACAATGGTTCCTTGCTTCTCTTAACCCCTGTGGTGTCACAATGCATCCCATGCCCTTTTAGGCCACTTGATGTCACAATGAATCATTTGATTCTTGGCCTCCATGGTGGCGTAATTGTACCAGGTTTAAATTGGGCCCCATGCTTTCACAATACATCCCTGCCCCTTTTAGGCCCATTGGTGTCAAAAGGGATCATTAGATTGTTAGCCTCCATTGGGTCACAATGGATCCTTTCTTCTCTTAACGCCTGTGCTGTCACAATGCATCCCATGCCCTTTTAGGCCACTTGATGTCACAATGAATCATTTGATTCTTGGCCTCCACGGTGGCTTAATAGATCCTTGCTTCTATTGGTCCCCGTGCTGTAACAATCCATCCCTGGCCCTTTTTATACCCCCTGGTGTCACAAGGGATCATTAGATTGTTAGCCTGCATTGGGTCACAATGGTTCCTTGCTTCTCTTAACCTCTGTGCTGTCACAATGCATTCCAAGCCCTTTTAGGCCACTTGGTCTTACAATGAACCATTTGATTCTTGGCCTTCATGGTGTCATAATGGTTCCTTGATTCTATAGGTCCCCATGCTGTCAGAGTTCATCCGTGGTCCTTTTGCGCCACCTGGTTTCAAAAGGGATCATTAGATTGTTAGCCTGCATTGGGTCACAATGGTTCCTTGCTTCTCTTAACCTCTGTGGTGTCACAATGCATCCCATGCCCTTTTAGGCCACTTGATGTCACAATGAATCATTTGATTCTTGGCCTCCATGGTGGCATAATAGATCCTTGCTTCTATTGGTCCCCGTGCTGTAACAATCCATCCCTGGCCCTTTTTATACCCCCTGGTGCCACAAGGGATCATTAGATTGTTAGCCTGCATTGGGTCACAATGGTTCCTTGCTTCTCTTAACCTCTGTGCTGTCACAATGCATCCCATGCCCTTTTAGGCCACTTGATGTCACAATGAACCATTTGATTCTTGGCCTTCATGGTGTCATAATGGTTCCTTGCTTCTATAGGACCCCATGCTCTCAGAGTTCATCCGTGGTCCTTTTGCGCCCCCTGGTGTCAAAAAGGATTCTTAGATTGTTAGCCTGCATTGGGTTACAATGGTGCCTTGCTTCTCTTAACCCCTGTGGTGTCACAATGCATCCCATGCCCTTTTAGGCCACTTGATGTCACAATGAATCATTTGATTATTGGCCTCCATGGTGTCATAATTGTTCCTAGTTTCTATTGGGCCCCATGCTGTCACAATTCATCCCTGGCCCTTTTTATACCCCCTGGTGCCACAAGGGATCATTAGATTGTTAGCCTGCATTGGGTCACAATGGTTCCTTGCTTCTCTTAACCTCTGTGGTGTCACAATGCATCCCATGCCCTTTTAGGCCACTTGGTCTTACAATGAACCATTTGATTCTTGGCCTTCATGGTGTCATAATGGTTCCTTGCTTCTATAGGTCCCCATGATGTCAGAGTTCATCCATGGTCCTTTTGCGCCCCCTGGTGTCAAAAGGGATTCTTAGATTGTTAGCCTGCATTGGGTTACAATGGTTCCTTGCTTCTCTTAACCCCTGTGGTGTCACAATGCATCCCATGCCCTTTTAGGCCACTTGATGTCACAATGAATCATTTGATTCCTGGCCTCCATGGTGGCATAATTGTACCAGGTTTTACTGGGGCCCCATACTTTCACAAATCATCCCTGCCCCTTTTAGGCCCATTGGTGTCACAAGGGATCATTAGATTGTTAGCCTGCATTGGGTCACAATGGTTCCTTGCTTCTCTTAACCTCTGTGGTGTCACAATGCATTCCAAGCCCTTTTAGGCCACTTGGTCTTACAATGAACCATTTGATTCTTGGCCTTCATGGTGTCATAATGGTTCCTTGCTTCTATTGGGCTCCATGCTGTCACAATTCATCCCTGGCCCTTTTACGCCCCCTGGTGTCAAATGGGATCCTGGGATTATTAGCCTCCATTGGGTCACAATGGATCCTTGCTTCTCTTAACCCCTGTGCTGTCACAATGCATCCCATGCCCTTTTAGGCCACTTGATGTCACAATGAATCATTTGATTCTTGGCCTCCATGGTGGCGTAATTGTACCAGGTTTTAATTGGGCCCCATGCTTTCACAATTCATCCCTGCCCCTTTTAGGCCCATTGGTGTCAAAAGGGATCATTAGATTGTTAGCCTCCATTGGGTCACAATGGATCCTTTCTTCTCATAACGCCTGTGCTGTCACAATGCATCCCATGCCCTTTTAGGCCACTTGATGTCACAATGAATCATTTGATTCTTGGCCTCCACGGTGGCATAATATATCCTTGCTTCTATTGGTCCCCGTGCTGTTACAATCCATCCCTGGCCCTTTATATACCCCCTGGTGCCTCAAGGGATCATTAGATTGTTAGCCTGCATTGGGTCACAATGGTTCCTTGCTTCTCTTAACCTCTGTGGTGTCACAATGCATTCCAAGCCCTTTTAGGCCACTTGGTCTTACAATGAACCATTTGATTTTTGGCCTTCATGGTGTCATAATGGTTCCTTGCTTCTATAGGTCCCCATGCTGTCAGAGTTCATCCGTGGTCCTTTTGCGCCACCTGGTTTCATAAGGGATTCTTAGATTGTTAGCCTGCATTGGGTCACAATGGTTCCTTGCTTCTCTTAACCTCTGTGGTGTCACAATGCATCCCATGCCCTTTTAGGCCACTTGATGTCACAATGAATCATTTGATTCTTGGCCTCCATGGTGGCATAATAGATCCTTGCTTCTATTGGTCCCTGTGCTGTAACAATCCATCCCTGGCCCTTTTAGGCCCATTGGTGTCACAAGGGATCATTAGATTGTTAGCCTGCATTGGGTCACAATGGTTCCTTGCTTCTCTTAACCTCTGTGGTGTCACAATGCATCCCATGCCCTTTTAGGCCACTTGATGTCACAATGAATCATTTGATTCTTGGCCTCCATGGTGGCATAATAGATCCTTGCTTCTATTGGTCCCTGTGCTGTAACAATTCATCCCTGGCCCTTTTAGGCCCATTGGTGTCACAAGGGATCATTAGATTGTTAGCCTGCATTGGGTCACAATGGTTCCTTGCTTCTCTTAACCTCTGTGGTGTCACAATGCATCCCATGCCCTTTTAGGCCACTTGATGTCACAATGAATCATTTGATTCTTGGCCTCCATGGTGGCATAATAGATCCTTGCTTCTATTGGTCCCCGTGCTGTAACAATCCATCCCTGGCCCTTTTTATACCCAGTGGTGCCACAACGGATCATTAGATGGTTAGCCTGCATTGGGTCACAATGGTTCCTTGCTTCTCTTAACCTCTGTGGTGTCACAATGCATTCCATGCCCTTTTAGGCCACTTGGTCTTACAATGAACCATTTTATTCTTGGCCTTCATGGTGTCATAATGGTTCCTTGCTTCTATATGTCCCCATGCTGTCAGAGTTCATCCGTGGTCCTTTTGCGCCCCCTGGTGTCAAAAGGGATTCTTAGATTGTTAGCCTACATTGGGTCACAATGGTTCCTTGCTTCTCTTAACCCCTGTGCTGTCACAATGCATCCCATGCCCTTTTAGGCCACTTGATGTCACAATGAATCATTTGATTCTTGGCCTCCATGGTGGCATAATAGATCCTTGCTTCTATTGGTCCCCGTGCTGTAACAATCCTTTCCTGGCCCTTTTTATACCCCCCGGTGCCACAAGGGATCATTAGAGTGTTAGCCTGCATTGGGTCACAATGGTTCCTTGCTTCTCTTAACCTCTGTGGTGTCACAATGCATTCCAAGCCCTTTTAGGCCACTTGGTCTTACAATGAACCATTTGATTCTTGGCCTTCATGGTGTCATAATGGTTCCTTGCTTCTATAGGTCCCCATGATGTCAGAGTTCATCCATGGTCCTTTTTCGCCCCCTGGTGTCAAAAGGGATTCTTAGATTGTTAGCCTGCATTGGGTTACAATGGTTCCTTGCTTCTCTTAACCCCTGTGGTGTCACAATGCATCCCATGCCCTTTTAGGCCACTTGATGTCACAATGAATCATTTGATTCTTGGCCTCCATGGTGGCATAATTGTACCAGGTTTTACTGGGGCCCCATGCTTTCACAAATCATCCCTGCCCCTTTTAGGCCCATTGGTGTCACAAGGGATCATTAGATTGTTAGCCTGCATTGGGTCACAATGGTTCCTTGCTTCTCTTAACCTCTGTGGTGTCACAATGCATTCCAAGCCCTTTTAGGCCACTTGGTCTTACAATGAACCATTTGATTCTTGGCCTTCATGGTGTCATAATGGTTCCTTGCTTCTATTGGGCTCCATGCTGTCACAATTCATCCCTGGCACTTTTACGCCCCCTGGTGTCAAATGGGATCCTGGGATTATTAGCCTCCATTGGGTCACAATGGATCCTTGCTTCATCCTAACCCCTGTGCTGTCACAATGCATCCCATGCCCTTTTAGGCCACTTGATGTCACAATGAATCATTTGATTCTTGGCCTCCACGGTGGCATAATAGATCCTTGCTTCTATTGGTCCCCGTGCTGTAACAATCCATCCCTGGCCCTTTTTATACCCAGTGGTGCCACAACGGATCATTAGATGGTTAGCCTGCATTGGGTCACAATGGTTCCTTGCTTCTCTTAACCTCTGTGCTGTCACAATGCATTCCAAGCCCTTTTAGGCCACTTGATGTCACAATGAATCATTTTATTCTTGGCCTTCATGGTGTCATAATGGTTCCTTGCTTCTAGAGGTCCCCATGCTGTCAGAGTTCATCCGTGGTCCTTTTGCGCCCCCTGGTGTCAAAAGGGATTCTTAGATTGTTAGCCTACATTGGGTCACAATGGTTCCTTGCTTCTCTTAACCCCTGTGGTGTCACAATGCATCCCATGCCCTTTTAGGCCACTTGATGTCACAATGAATCATTTGATTCTTGGCCTCCATGGTGGCGTAATTGTACCAGGTTTTAATTGGGCCCCATGCTTTCACAATTCATCCCTGCCCCTTTTAGGCCCATTGGTGTCAAAAGGGATCATTAGATTGTTAGCCTCCATTGGGTCACAATGGATCCTTTCTTCTCTTAACGCCTGTGCTGTCACAATGCATCCCATGCCCTTTTAGGCCACTTGATGTCACAATGAATCATTTGATTCTTGGCCTCCACGGTGGCCTAATAGATCCTTGCTTCTATTGGTCCCCGTGCTGTAACAATCCATCCCTGGCCCTTTTTATACACCCTGGTGTCACAAGGGATCATTAGATTGTTAGCCTGCATTGGGTCACAATGGTTCCTTGCTTCTCTTAACCTCTGTGGTGTCACAATGCATTCCAAGCCCTTTTAGGCCACTTGGTCTTACAATGAACCATTTGATTCTTGGCCTTCATGGTGTCATAATGGTTCCTTGATTCTATAGGTCCCCATGCTGTCAGAGTTCATCCGTGGTCCTTTTGCGCCACCTGGTTTCAAAAGGGATCATTAGATTGTTAGCCTGCATTGGGTCACAATGGTTCCTTGCTTCTCTTAACCTCTGTGGTGTCACAATGCATCCCATGCCCTTTTAGGCCACTTGATGTCACAATGAATCATTTGATTCTTGGCCTCCACGGTGGCATAATAGATCCTTGCTTCTATTGGTCCCCGTGCTGTAACAATCCATCCCTGGCCCTTTTTATACCCCCTGGTGCCACAAGGGATCATTAGATTGTTAGCCTGCATTGGGTCACAATGGTTCCTTG
This sequence comes from Cinclus cinclus, assembly GCF_963662255.1. Classification (NCBI taxonomy): domain Eukaryota; kingdom Metazoa; phylum Chordata; class Aves; order Passeriformes; family Cinclidae; genus Cinclus; species Cinclus cinclus. The sequence continues at coordinate 16,887 of NW_026912224.1, read as the reverse complement.
CTTCTCTTAACCTCTGTGCTGTCACAATGCATCCCATGCCCTTTTAGGCCACTTGATGTCACAATGAACCATTTGATTCTTGGCCTTCATGGTGTCATAATGGTTCCTTGCTTCTATAGGTCCCCATGCTCTCAGAGTTCATCCGTGGTCCTTTTGCGCCCCCTGGTGTCAAAAAGGATTCTTAGATTGTTAGCCTGCATTGGGTTACAATGGTGCCTTGCTTCTCTTAACCCCTGCGGTGTCACAATGCATCCCATGCCCTTTTAGGCCACTTGATGTCACAATGAATCATTTGATTCTTGGCCTCCATGGTGTCATAATTGTTCCTAGTTTCTATTGGGCCCCATGCTGTCACAATTCATCCCTGGCCCTTTTTATACCCCCTGGTGTCACAAGGGATCATTAGATTGTTAGCCTGCATTGGGTCACAATGGTTCCTTGCTTCTCTTAACCTCTGTGGTGTCACAATGCATCCCATGCCCTTTTAGGCCACTTGGTCTTACAATGAACCATTTGATTCTTGGCCTTCATGGTGTCATAATGGTTCCTTGCTTCTATAGGTCCCCATGATGTCAGAGTTCATCCATGGTCCTTTTGCGCCCCCTGGTGTCAAAAGGGATTCTTAGATTGTTAGCCTGCATTGGGTTACAATGGTTCCTTGCTTCTCTTAACCCCTGTGGTGTCACAATGCATCCCATGCCCTTTTAGGCCACTTGATGTCACAATGAATCATTTGATTCTTGGCCTCCATGGTGGCATAATAGATCCTTGCTTCTATTGGTCCCTGTGCTGTAACAATTCATCCCTGGCCCTTTTAGGCCCATTGGTGTCACAAGGGATCATTAGATTGTTAGCCTGCATTGGGTCACAATGGTTCCTTGCTTCTCTTAACCTCTGTGGTGTCACAATGCATCCCATGCCCTTTTAGGCCACTTGATGTCACAATGAATCATTTGATTCTTGGCCTCCATGGTGGCATAATAGATCCTTGCTTCTATTGGTCCCCGTGCTGTAACAATCCATCCCTGGCCCTTTTTATACCCAGTGGTGCCGCAACGGATCATTAGATGGTTAGCCTGCATTGGGTCACAATGGTTCCTTGCTTCTCTTAACCTCTGTGGTGTCACAATGCATTCCATGCCCTTTTAGGCCACTTGGTCTTACAATGAACCATTTGATTCTTGGCCTTCATGGTGTCATAATGGTTCCTTGCTTCTATATGTCCCCATGCTGTAAGAGTTCATCCGTGGTCCTTTTGCGCCACCTGGTGTCAAAAGGGATTCCTAGATTGTTAGCCTACATTGGGTCACAATGGTTCCTTGCTTCTCTTAACCCCTGTGGTGTCACAATGCATCCCATGCCCTTTTAGGCCACTTGATGTCACAATGAATCATTTGATTCTTGGCCTCCATGGTGGCGTAATTGTACCAGGTTTTAATTGGGCCCCATGCTTTCACAATACATCCCTGCCCCTTTTAGGCCCATTGGTGTCAAAAGGGATCATTAGATTGTTAGCCTCCATTGGGTCACAATGGATCCTTTCTTCTCTTAACGCCTGTGCTGTCACAATGCATCCCATGCCCTTTTAGGCCACTTGATGTCACAATGAATCATTTGATTCTTGGCCTCCACGGTGGCATAATAAATCCTTGCTTCTATTGGTCCCCGTGCTGTAACAATCCATCCCTGGCCCTTTTTATACCCCCTGGTGTCACAAGGGATCATTAGATTGTTAGCCTGCATTGGGTCACAATGGTTCCTTGCTTCTCTTAACCTCTGTGGTGTCACAATGCATTCCAAGCCCTTTTAGGCCACTTGGTCTTACAATGAACCATTTGATTCTTGGCCTTCATGGTGTCATAATGGTTCCTTGCTTCTATAGGTCCCCATGCTGTCAGAGTTCATCCGTGGTCCTTTTTCGCCCCCTGGTGTCAAAAGGGATTCTTAGATTGTTAGCCTGCATTGGGTTACAATGGTTCCTTACTTCTCTTAACCCCTGTGGTGTCACAATGCATCCCATGCCCTTTTAGGCCACTTGATGTCACAATGAATCATTTGATTCTTGGCCTCCATGGTGGCATAATTGTACCAGGTTTTACTGGGGCCCCATGCTTTCACAAATCATCCCTGCCCCTTTTAGGCCCATTGGTGTCACAAGGGATCATTAGATTGTTAACCTGCATTTGGTCACAATGGTTCCTTGCTTCTCTTAACCCCTGTGGTGTCACAATGCATCCCATGCCCTTTTAGGCCACTTGATGTCACAATGAATCATTTGATTCTTGGCCTCCATGGTGGCATAATAGATCCTTGCTTCTATTGGTCCCTCTGCTGTAACAATTCATCCCTGGCCCTTTTAGGCCCATTGGTGTCACAAGGGATCATTAGATTGTTAGCCTCCATTGGGTCACAATGGTTCCTTGCTTCTCTTAACCTCTGTGGTGTCACAATGCATCCCATGCCCTTTTAGGCCACTTGGTCTTACAATGAACCATTTGATTCTTGGCCTTCATGGTGTCATAATGGTTCCTTGCTTCTATAGGTCCCCATGATGTCAGAGTTCATCCATGGTCCTTTTTCGCCCCCTGGTGTCAAAAGGGATTCTTAGATTGTTAGCCTGCATTGGGTTACAATGGTTCCTTGCTTCTCTTAACCCCTGTGGTGTCACAATGCATCCCATGCCCTTTTAGGCCACTTGATGTCACAATGAATCATTTGATTCTTGGCCTCCATGGTGGCATAATTGTACCAGGTTTTACTGGGGCCCCATGCTTTCACAAATCATCCCTGCCCCTTTTAGGCCCATTGGTGTCACAAGGGATCATTAGATTGTTAGCCTGCATTGGGTCACAATGGTTCCTTGCTTCTCTTAACCTCTGTGGTGTCACAATGCATTCCAAGCCCTTTTAGGCCACTTGGTCTTACAATGAACCATTTGATTCTTGGCCTTCATGGTTTCATAATGGTTCCTTGTTTCTATTGGGCTCCATGCTGTCACAATTCATCCCTGGCCCTTTTACGCCCCCTGGTGTCAAATGGGATCCTGGGATTATTAGCCTCCATTGGGTCACAATGGATCCTTGCTTCATCCTAACCCCTGTGCTGTCACAATGCATCCCATGCCCTTTTAGGCCACTTGATGTCACAATGAATCATTTGATTCTTGGCCTCCACGGTGGCATAATAGATCCTTGCTTCTATTGGTCCCCGTGCTGTAACAATCCATCCCTGGACCTTTTTATACCCAGTGGTGCCACAACGGATCATTAGATGGTTAGCCTGCATTGGGTCACAATGGTTCCTTGCTTCTCTTAACCTCTGTGGTGTCACAATGCATTCCAAGCCCTTTTAGGCCACTTGATGTCACAATGAATCATTTTATTCTTGGCCTTCATGGTGTCATAATAGTTCCTTGCTTCTATAGGTCCCCATGATGTCAGAGTTCATCCGTGGTCCTTTTGCGCCCCCTGGTGTCAAAAGGGATTCTTAGATTGTTAGCCTACATTGGGTCACAATGGTTCCTTGCTTCTCTTAACCCCTGTGGTGTCACAATGCATCCCATGCCCTTTTAGGCCACTTGATGTCACAATGAATCATTTGATTCTTGGCCTCCATCGTGGCGTAATTGTACCAGGTTTTCATTGGGCCCCATGCTTTCACAATACATCCCTGCCCCTTTTAGGCCCATTGGTGTCAAAAGGGATCATTAGATTGTTAGCCTCCATTGGGTCACAATGGATCCTTTCTTCTCATAACGCCTGTGCTGTCACAATGCATCCCATGCCCTTTTAGGCCACTTGATGTCACAATGAATCATTTGATTCTTGGCCTCCACGGTGGCATAATAGATCCTTGCTTCTATTGGTCCCCGTGCTGTTACAATCCATCCCTGGCCCTTTTTATACCCCCTGGTGCCTCAAGGGATCATTAGATTGTTAGCCTGCATTGGGTCACAATGGTTCCTTGCTTCTCTTAACCTCTGTGGTGTCACAATGCATTCCAAGCCCTTTTAGGCCACTTGGTCTTACAATGAACCATTTGATTCTTGGCCTTCATGGTGTCATAATGGTTCCTTGCTTCTATAGGTCCCCATGCTGTCAGAGTTCATGCGTGGTCCTTTTGCGCCACCTGGTTTCAAAAGGGATTCTTAGATTGTTAGCCTGCATTGGGTCACAATGGTTCCTTGCTTCTCTTAACCTCTGTGGTGTCACAATGCATCCCATGCCCTTTTAGGCCACTTGATGTCACAATGAATCATTTGATTCTTGGCCTCCATGGTGGCATAATAGATCCTTGCTTCTATTGGTCCCTGTGCTGTAACAATTCATCCCTGGCCCTTTTAGGCCCATTGGTGTCACAAGGGATCATTAGATTGTTAGCCTGCATTGGGTCACAATGGTTCCTTGCTTCTCTTAACCTCTGTGGTGTCACAATGCATCCCATGCCCTTTTAAGCCACTTGATGTCACAATGAATCATTTGATTCTTGGCCTCCATGGTGGCATAATAGATCCTTGCTTCTATTGGTCCCCGTGCTGTAACAATCCATCCCTGGCCCTTTTTATACCCCCTGGTGTCACAAGGGATCATTAGATGGTTAGCCTGCATTGGGTCACAATGGTTCCTTGCTTCTCTTAACCTCTGTGGTGTCACAATGCATTCCAAGCCCTTTTAGGCCACTTGGTCTTACAATGAACCATTTGATTCTTGGCCTTCATGGTGTCATAATGGTTCCTTGCTTCTATATGTCCCCATGCTGTAAGAGTTCATCCGTGGTCCTTTTGCGCCACCTGGTGTCAAAAGGGATTCCTAGATTGTTAGCCTACATTGGGTCACAATGGTTCCTTGCTTCTCTTAACCCCTGTGGTGTCACAATGCATCCCATGCCCTTTTAGGCCACTTGATGTCACAATGAATCATTTGATTCTTGGCCTCCATGGTGGCGTAATTGTACCAGGTTTTAATTGGGCCCCATGCTTTCACAATACATCCCTGCCCCTTTTAGGCCCATTGGTGTCAAAAGGGATCATTAGATTGTTAGCCTCCATTGGGTCACAATGGATCCTTTCTTCTCTTAACGCCTGTGCTGTCACAATGCATCCCATGCCCTTTTAGGCCACTTGATGTCACAATGAATCATTTGATTCTTGGCCTCCACGGTGGCTTAATAGATCCTTGCTTCTATTGGTCCCCGTGCTGTAACAATCCATCCCTGGCCCTTTTTATACACCCTGGTGTCACAAGGGATCATTAGATGGTTAGCCTGCATTGGGTCACAATGGTTCCTTGCTTCTCTTAACCTCTGTGGTGTCACAATGCATTCCAAGCCCTTTTAGGCCACTTGATGTCACAATGAATCATTTTATTCTTGGCCTTCATGGTGTCATAATAGTTCCTTGCTTCTATAGGTCCCCATGATGTCAGAGTTCATCCGTGGTCCTTTTGCGCCCCCTGGTGTCAAAAGGGATTCTTAGATTGTTAGCCTACATTGGGTCACAATGGTTCCTTGCTTCTCTTAACCCCTGTGGTGTCACAATGCATCCCATGCCCTTTTAGGCCACTTGATGTCACAATGAATCATTTGATTCTTGGCCTCCATCGTGGCGTAATTGTACCAGGTTTTCATTGGGCCCCATGCTTTCACAATACATCCCTGCCCCTTTTAGGCCCATTGGTGTCAAAAGGGATCATTAGATTGTTAGCCTCCATTGGGTCACAATGGATCCTTTCTTCTCATAACGCCTGTGCTGTCACAATGCATCCCATGCCCTTTTAGGCCACTTGATGTCACAATGAATCATTTGATTCTTGGCCTCCACGGTGGCATAATAGATCCTTGCTTCTATTGGTCCCCGTGCTGTTACAATCCATCCCTGGCCCTTTTTATACCCCCTGGTGCCTCAAGGGATCATTAGATTGTTAGCCTGCATTGGGTCACAATGGTTCCTTGCTTCTCTTAACCTCTGTGGTGTCACAATGCATTCCAAGCCCTTTTAGGCCACTTGGTCTTACAATGAACCATTTGATTCTTGGCCTTCATGGTGTCATAATGGTTCCTTGCTTCTATAGGTCCCCATGCTGTCAGAGTTCATGCGTGGTCCTTTTGCGCCACCTGGTTTCAAAAGGGATTCTTAGATTGTTAGCCTGCATTGGGACACAATGGTTCCTTGCTTCTCTTAACCTCTGTGGTGTCACAATGCATCCCATGCCCTTTTAGGCCACTTGATGTCACAATGAATCATTTGATTCTTGGCCTCCATGGTGGCATAATAGATCCTTGCTTCTATTGGTCCCTGTGCTGTAACAATTCATCCCTGGCCCTTTTAGGCCCATTGGTGTCACAAGGGATCATTAGATTGTTAGCCTGCATTGGGTCACAATGGTTCCTTGCTTCTCTTAACCTCTGTGGTGTCACAATGCATCCCATGCCCTTTTAAGCCACTTGATGTCACAATGAATCATTTGATTCTTGGCCTCCATGGTGGCATAATAGATCCTTGCTTCTATTGGTCCCCGTGCTGTAACAATCCATCCCTGGCCCTTTTTATACCCCCTGGTGTCACAAGGGATCATTAGATGGTTAGCCTGCATTGGGTCACAATGGTTCCTTGCTTCTCTTAACCTCTGTGGTGTCACAATGCATTCCATGCCCTTTTAGGCCACTTGGTCTTACAATGAACCATTTGATTCTTGGCCTTCATGGTGTCATAATGGTTCCTTGCTTCTATATGTCCCCATGCTGTAAGAGTTCATCCGTGGTCCTTTTGCGCCACCTGGTGTCAAAAGGGATTCCTAGATTGTTAGCCTACATTGGGTCACAATGGTTCCTTGCTTCTCTTAACCCCTGTGGTGTCACAATGCATCCCATGCCCTTTTAGGCCACTTGATGTCACAATGAATCATTTGATTCTTGGCCTCCATGGTGGCGTAATTGTACCAGGTTTTAATTGGGCCCCATGCTTTCACAATACATCCCTGCCTCTTTTAGGCCCATTGGTGTCAAAAGGGATCATTAGATTGTTAGCCTCCATTGGGTCACAATGGATCCTTTCTTCTCTTAACGCCTGTGCTGTCACAATGCATCCCATGCCCTTTTAGGCCACTTGATGTCACAATGAATCATTTGATTCTTGGCCTCCACGGTGGCTTAATAGATCCTTGCTTCTATTGGTCCCCGTGCTGTAACAATCCATCCCTGGCCCTTTTTATACCCCCTGGTGTCACAAGGGATCATTAGATTGTTAGCCTGCATTGGGTCACAATGGTTCCTTGCTTCTCTTAACCTCTGTGGTGTCACAATGCATTCCAAGCCCTTTTAGGCCACTTGGTCTTACAATGAACCATTTGATTCTTGGCCTTCATGGTGTCATAATGGTTCCTTGCTTCTATAGGTCCCCATGCTGTCAGAGTTCATCCGTGGTCCTTTTGCGCCCCCTGGTGTCAAAAGGGATTCTTAGATTGTTAGCCTGCATTGGGTCACAATGGTTCCTTGCTTCTCTTAACCTCTGTGGTGTCACAATGCATCCCATGCCCTTTTAGGCCACTTGATGTCACAATGAATCATTTGATTCTTGGCCTCCATGGTGGCATAATAGATCCTTGCTTCTATTGGTCCCTCTGCTGTAACAATTCATCCCTGGCCCTTTTAGGCCCATTGGTGTCACAAGGGATCATTAGATTGTTAGCCTGCATTGGGTCACAATGGTTCCTTGCTTCTCTTAACCTCTGTGGTGTCACAATGCATCCCATGCCCTTTTAGGCCACTTGGTCTTACAATGAACCATTTGATTCTTGGCCTTCATGGTGTCATAATGGTTCCTTGCTTCTATAGGTCCCCATGATGTCAGAGTTCATCCATGGCCCTTTGGCGCCCCCTGGTGTCAAAAGGGATTCTTAGATTGTTAGCCTGCATTGGGTTACAATGGTTCCTTGCTTCTCTTAACCCCTGTGGTGTCACAATGCATCCCATGCCCTTTTAGGCCACTTGATGTCACAATGAATCATTTGATTCTTGGCCTCCATGGTGGCATAATTGTACCAGGTTTTACTGGGGCCCCATGCTTTCACAATACATCCCTGCCCCTTTTAGGCCCATTGGTGTCACAAGGGATCATTAGATTGTTAGCCTGCATTGGGTCACAATGGTTCCTTGCTTCTCTTAACCTCTGTGGTGTCACAATGCATTCCAAGCCCTTTTAGGCCACTTGGTCTTACAATGAACCATTTGATTCTTGGCCTTCATGGTGTCATAATGGTTCCTTGCTTCTATAGGTCCCCATGCTGTCAGAGTTCATCCGTGGTCCTTTTGCGCCCCCTGGTGTCAAAAGGGATTCTTAGATTGTTAGCCTACATTGGGTCACAATGGTTCCTTGCTTCTCTTAACCCCTGTGGTGTCACAATGCATCCCATGCCCTTTTAGGCCACTTGATGTCACAATGAATCATTTGATTCTTGGCCTCCATGGTGGCGTAATTGTACCAGGTTTAAATTGGGCCCCATGCTTTCACAATACATCCCTGCCCCTTTTAGGCCCATTGGTGTCAAAAGGGATCATTAGATTGTTAGCCTCCATTGGGTCACAATGGATCCTTTCTTCTCTTAACGCCTGTGCTGTCACAATGCATCCCATGCCCTTTTAGGCCACTTGATGTCACAATGAATCATTTGATTCTTGGCCTCCACGGTGGCTTAATAGATCCTTGCTTCTATTGGTCCCCGTGCTGTAACAATCCATCCCTGGCCCTTTTTATACCCCCTGGTGTCACAAGGGATCATTAGATTGTTAGCCTGCATTGGGTCACAATGGTTCCTTGCTTCTCTTAACCTCTGTGCTGTCACAATGCATTCCAAGCCCTTTTAGGCCACTTGGTCTTACAATGAACCATTTGATTCTTGGCCTTCATGGTGTCATAATGGTTCCTTGATTCTATAGGTCCCCATGCTGTCAGAGTTCATCCGTGGTCCTTTTGCGCCACCTGGTTTCAAAAGGGATCATTAGATTGTTAGCCTGCATTGGGTCACAATGGTTCCTTGCTTCTCTTAACCTCTGTGGTGTCACAATGCATCCCATGCCCTTTTAGGCCACTTGATGTCACAATGAATCATTTGATTCTTGGCCTCCATGGTGGCATAATAGATCCTTGCTTCTATTGGTCCCCGTGCTGTAACAATCCATCCCTGGCCCTTTTTATACCCCCTGGTGCCACAAGGGATCATTAGATTGTTAGCCTGCATTGGGTCACAATGGTTCCTTGCTTCTCTTAACCTCTGTGCTGTCACAATGCATCCCATGCCCTTTTAGGCCACTTGATGTCACAATGAACCATTTGATTCTTGGCCTTCATGGTGTCATAATGGTTCCTTGCTTCTATAGGACCCCATGCTCTCAGAGTTCATCCGTGGTCCTTTTGCGCCCCCTGGTGTCAAAAAGGATTCTTAGATTGTTAGCCTGCATTGGGTTACAATGGTGCCTTGCTTCTCTTAACCCCTGTGGTGTCACAATGCATCCCATGCCCTTTTAGGCCACTTGATGTCACAATGAATCATTTGATTATTGGCCTCCATGGTGTCATAATTGTTCCTAGTTTCTATTGGGCCCCATGCTGTCACAATTCATCCCTGGCCCTTTTTATACCCCCTGGTGCCACAAGGGATCATTAGATTGTTAGCCTGCATTGGGTCACAATGGTTCCTTGCTTCTCTTAACCTCTGTGGTGTCACAATGCATCCCATGCCCTTTTAGGCCACTTGGTCTTACAATGAACCATTTGATTCTTGGCCTTCATGGTGTCATAATGGTTCCTTGCTTCTATAGGTCCCCATGATGTCAGAGTTCATCCATGGTCCTTTTGCGCCCCCTGGTGTCAAAAGGGATTCTTAGATTGTTAGCCTGCATTGGGTTACAATGGTTCCTTGCTTCTCTTAACCCCTGTGGTGTCACAATGCATCCCATGCCCTTTTAGGCCACTTGATGTCACAATGAATCATTTGATTCTTGGCCTCCATGGTGGCATAATTGTACCAGGTTTTACTGGGGCCCCATACTTTCACAAATCATCCCTGCCCCTTTTAGGCCCATTGGTGTCACAAGGGATCATTAGATTGTTAGCCTGCATTGGGTCACAATGGTTCCTTGCTTCTCTTAACCTCTGTGGTGTCACAATGCATTCCAAGCCCTTTTAGGCCACTTGGTCTTACAATGAACCATTTGATTCTTGGCCTTCATGGTGTCATAATGGTTCCTTGCTTCTATTGGGCTCCATGCTGTCACAATTCATCCCTGGCCCTTTTACGCCCCCTGGTGTCAAATGGGATCCTGGGATTATTAGCCTCCATTGGGTCACAATGGATCCTTGCTTCATCCTAACCCCTGTGCTGTCACAATGCATCCCATGCCCTTTTAGGCCACTTGATGTCACAATGAATCATTTGATTCTTGGCCTCCACGGTGGCATAATAGATCCTTGCTTCTATTGGTCCCCGTGCTGTAACAATCCATCCCTGGCCCTTTTTATACCCAGTGGTGCCACAAGGGATCATTAGATTGTTAGCCTGCATTGGGTCACAATGGTTCCTTGCTTCTCTTAACCTCTGTGGTGTCACAATGCATCCCATGCCCTTTTAGGCCACTTGGTCTTACAATGAACCATTTGATTCTTGGCCTTCATGGTGTCATAATGGTTCCTTGCTTCTATAGGTCCCCATGCTGTCAGAGTTCATCCGTGGTCCTTTTGCGCCACCTGGTGTCAAAAGGGATTCCTAGATTGTTAGCCTACATTGGGTCACAATGGTTCCTTGCTTCTCTTAACCCCTGTGGTGTCACAATGCATCCCATGCCCTTTTAGGCCACTTGATGTCACAATGAATCATTTGATTCTTGGCCTCCATGGTGGCGTAATTGTACCAGGTTTTAATTGGGCCCCATGCTTTCACAATTCATCCCTGCCCCTTTTAGGCCCATTGGTGTCAAAAGGGATCATTAGATTGTTAGCCTCCATTGGGTCACAATGGATCCTTTCTTCTCATAACGCCTGTGCTGTCACAATGCATCCCATGCCCTTTTAGGCCACTTGATGTCACAATGAATCATTTGATTCTTGGCCTCCACGGTGGCATAATAGATCCTTGCTTCTATTGGTCCCCGTGCTGTTACAATCCATCCCTGGCCCTTTATATACCCCCTGGTGCCTCAAGGGATCATTAGATTGTTAGCCTGCATTGGGTCACAATGGTTCCTTGCTTCTCTTAACCTCTGTGGTGTCACAATGCATTCCAAGCCCTTTTAGGCCACTTGGTCTTACAATGAACCATTTGATTCTTGGCCTTCATGGTGTCATAATGGTTCCTTGCTTCTATAGGTCCCCATGCTGTCAGAGTTCATCCGTGGTCCTTTTGCGCCACCTGGTTTCATAAGGGATTCTTAGATTGTTAGCCTGCATTGGGTCACAATGGTTCCTTGCTTCTCTTAACCTCTGTGGTGTCACAATGCATCCCATGCCCTTTTAGGCCACTTGATGTCACAATGAATCATTTGATTCTTGGCCTCCATGGTGGCATAATAGATCCTTGCTTCTATTGGTCCCTGTGCTGTAACAATTCATCCCTGGCCCTTTTAGGCCCATTGGTGTCACAAGGGATCATTAGATTGTTAGCCTGCATTGGGTCACAATGGTTCCTTGCTTCTCTTAACCTCTGTGGTGTCACAATGCATCCCATGCCCTTTTAGGCCACTTGATGTCACAATGAATCATTTGATTCTTGGCCTCCATGGTGGCATAATAGATCCTTGCTTCTATTGGTCCCTGTGCTGTAACAATTCATCCCTGGCCCTTTTAGGCCCATTGGTGTCACAAGGGATCATTAGATTGTTAGCCTGCATTGGGTCACAATGGTTCCTTGCTTCTCTTAACCTCTGTGGTGTCACAATGCATCCCATGCCCTTTTAGGCCACTTGATGTCACAATGAATCATTTGATTCTTGGCCTCCATGGTGGCATAATAGATCCTTGCTTCTATTGGTCCCCGTGCTGTAACAATCCATCCCTGGCCCTTTTTATACCCAGTGGTGCCACAACGGATCATTAGATGGTTAGCCTGCATTGGGTCACAATGGTTCCTTGCTTCTCTTAACCTCTGTGGTGTCACAATGCATTCCATGCCCTTTTAGGCCACTTGGTCTTACAATGAACCATTTTATTCTTGGCCTTCATGGTGTCATAATGGTTCCTTGCTTCTATATGTCCCCATGCTGTCAGAGTTCATCCGTGGTCCTTTTGCGCCCCCTGGTGTCAAAAGGGATTCTTAGATTGTTAGCCTACATTGGGTCACAATGGTTCCTTGCTTCTCTTAACCCCTGTGCTGTCACAATGCATCCCATGCCCTTTTAGGCCACTTGATGTCACAATGAATCATTTGATTCTTGGCCTCCATGGTGGCATAATAGATCCTTGCTTCTATTGGTCCCCGTGCTGTAACAATCCTTTCCTGGCCCTTTTTATACCCCCCGGTGCCACAAGGGATCATTAGAGTGTTAGCCTGCATTGGGTCACAATGGTTCCTTGCTTCTCTTAACCTCTGTGGTGTCACAATGCATTCCAAGCCCTTTTAGGCCACTTGGTCTTACAATGAACCATTTGATTCTTGGCCTTCATGGTGTCATAATGGTTCCTTGCTTCTATAGGTCCCCATGATGTCAGAGTTCATCCATGGTCCTTTTTCGCCCCCTGGTGTCAAAAGGGATTCTTAGATTGTTAGCCTGCATTGGGTTACAATGGTTCCTTGCTTCTCTTAACCCCTGTGGTGTCACAATGCATCCCATGCCCTTTTAGGCCACTTGATGTCACAATGAATCATTTGATTCTTGGCCTCCATGGTGGCATAATTGTACCAGGTTTTACTGGGGCCCCATGCTTTCACAAATCATCCCTGCCCCTTTTAGGCCCATTGGTGTCACAAGGGATCATTAGATTGTTAGCCTGCATTGGGTCACAATGGTTCCTTGCTTCTCTTAACCTCTGTGGTGTCACAATGCATTCCAAGCCCTTTTAGGCCACTTGGTCTTACAATGAACCATTTGATTCTTGGCCTTCATGGTGTCATAATGGTTCCTTGCTTCTATTGGGCTCCATGCTGTCACAATTCATCCCTGGCACTTTTACGCCCCCTGGTGTCAAATGGGATCCTGGGATTATTAGCCTCCATTGGGTCACAATGGATCCTTGCTTCATCCTAACCCCTGTGCTGTCACAATGCATCCCATGCCCTTTTAGGCCACTTGATGTCACAATGAATCATTTGATTCTTGGCCTCCACGGTGGCATAATAGATCCTTGCTTCTATTGGTCCCCGTGCTGTAACAATCCATCCCTGGCCCTTTTTATACCCAGTGGTGCCACAAGGGATCATTAGATGGTTAGCCTGCATTGGGTCACAATGGTTCCTTGCTTCTCTTAACCTCTGTGCTGTCACAATGCATTCCAAGCCCTTTTAGGCCACTTGATGTCACAATGAATCATTTTATTCTTGGCCTTCATGGTGTCATAATGGTTCCTTGCTTCTAGAGGTCCCCATGCTGTCAGAGTTCATCCGTGGTCCTTTTGCGCCCCCTGGTGTCAAAAGGGATTCTTAGATTGTTAGCCTACATTGGGTCACAATGGTTCCTTGCTTCTCTTAACCCCTGTGGTGTCACAATGCATCCCATGCCCTTTTAGGCCACTTGATGTCACAATGAATCATTTGATTCTTGGCCTCCATGGTGGCGTAATTGTACCAGGTTTTAATTGGGCCCCATGCTTTCACAATTCATCCCTGCCCCTTTTAGGCCCATTGGTGTCAAAAGGGATCATTAGATTGTTAGCCTCCATTGGGTCACAATGGATCCTTTCTTCTCTTAACGCCTGTGCTGTCACAATGCATCCCATGCCCTTTTAGGCCACTTGATGTCACAATGAATCATTTGATTCTTGGCCTCCACGGTGGCCTAATAGATCCTTGCTTCTATTGGTCCCCGTGCTGTAACAATCCATCCCTGGCCCTTTTTATACACCCTGGTGTCACAAGGGATCATTAGATTGTTAGCCTGCATTGGGTCACAATGGTTCCTTGCTTCTCTTAACCTGTGTGGTGTCACAATGCATTCCAAGCCCTTTTAGGCCACTTGGTCTTACAATGAACCTTTTGATTCTTGGCCTTCATGGTGTCATAATGGTTCCTTGATTCTATAGGTCCCCATGCTGTCAGAGTTCATCCGTGGTCCTTTTGCGCCACCTGGTTTCAAAAGGGATCATTAGATTGTTAGCCTGCATTGGGTCACAATGGTTCCTTGCTTCTCTTAACCTCTGTGGTGTCACAATGCATCCCATGCCCTTTTAGGCCACTTGATGTCACAATGAATCATTTGATTCTTGGCCTCCACGGTGGCATAATAGATCCTTGCTTCTATTGGTCCCCGTGCTGTAACAATCCATCCCTGGCCCTTTTTATACCCCCTGGTGCCACAAGGGATCATTAGATTGTTAGCCTGCATTGGGTCACAATGGTTCCTTGCTTCTCTTAACCTCTGTGCTGTCACAATGCATCCCATGCCCTTTTAGGCCACTTGATGTCACAATGAACCATTTGATTCTTGGCCTTCATGGTGTCATAATGGTTCCTTGCTTCTATAGGTCCCCATGCTCTCAGAGTTCATCCGTGGTCCTTTTGCGCCCCCTGGTGTCAAAAAGGATTCTTAGATTGTTAGCCTGCATTGGGTTACAATGGTGCCTTGCTTCTCTTAACCCCTGTGGTGTCACAATGCATCCCATGCCCTTTTAGGCCACTTGATGTCACAATGAATCATTTGATTATTGGCCTCCATGGTGTCATAATTGTTCCTAGTTTCTATTGGGCCCCATGCTGTCACAATTCATCCCTGGCCCTTTTTATACCCCCTGGTGTCACAAGGGATCATTAGATTGTTAGCCTGCATTGGGTCACAATGGTTCCTTGCTTCTCTTAACCTCTGTGGTGTCACAATGCATCCCATGCCCTTTTAGGCCACTTGGTCTTACAATGAACCATTTGATTCTTGGCCTTCATGGTGTCATAATGGTTCCTTGCTTCTATAGGTCCCCATGATGTCAGAGTTCATCCATGGTCCTTTTGCGCCCCCTGGTGTCAAAAGGGATTCTTAGATTGTTAGCCTGCATTGGGTTACAATGGTTCCTTGCTTCTCTTAACCCCTGTGGTGTCACAATGCATCCCATGCCCTTTTAGGCCACTTGATGTCACAATGAATCATTTGATTCTTGGCCTCCATGGTGGCATAATTGTACCAGGTTTTACTGGGGCCCCATGCTTTCACAAATCATCCCTGCCCCTTTTAGGCCCATTGGTGTCACAAGGGATCATTAGATTGTTAGCCTGCATTGGGTCACAATGGTTCCTTGCTTCTCTTAACCTCTGTGGTGTCACAATGCATTCCAAGCCCTTTTAGGCCACTTGGTCTTACAATGAACCATTTGATTCTTGGCCTTCATGGTGTCATAATGGTTCCTTGTTTCTATTGGGCTCCATGCTGTCACAATTCATCCCTGGCCCTTTTACGCCCCCTGGTGTCAAATGGGATCCTGGGATTATTAGCCTCCATTGGGTCACAATGGATCCTTGCTTCATCCTAACCCCTGTGCTGTCACAATGCATCCCATGCCCTTTTAGGCCACTTGATGTCACAATGAATCATTTGATTCTTGGCCTCCATGGTGGCGTAATTGTACCAGGTTTTAATTGGGCCCCATGCTTTCACAATTCATCCCTGCCCCTTTTAGGCCCATTGGTGTCAAAAGGGATCATTAGATTGTTAGCCTCCATTGGGTCACAATGGATCCTTTCTTCTCTTAACGCCTGTGCTGTCACAATGCATCCCATGCCCTTTTAGGCCACTTGATGTCACAATGAATCATTTGATTCTTGGCCTCCACGGTGGCCTAATAGATCCTTGCTTCTATTGGTCCCCGTGCTGTAACAATCCATCCCTGGCCCTTTTTATACACCCTGGTGTCACAAGGGATCATTAGATTGTTAGCCTGCATTGGGTCACAATGGTTCCTTGCTTCTCTTAACCTCTGTGGTGTCACAATGCATTCCAAGCCCTTTTAGGCCACTTGGTCTTACAATGAACCATTTGATTCTTGGCCTTCATGGTGTCATAATGGTTCCTTGATTCTATAGGTCCCCATGCTGTCAGAGTTCATCCGTGGTCCTTTTGCGCCACCTGGTTTCAAAAGGGATCATTAGATTGTTAGCCTGCATTGGGTCACAATGGTTCCTTGCTTCTCTTAACCTCTGTGGTGTCACAATGCATCCCATGCCCTTTTAGGCCACTTGATGTCACAATGAATCATTTGATTCTTGGCCTCCACGGTGGCATAATAGATCCTTGCTTCTATTGGTCCCCGTGCTGTAACAATCCATCCCTGGCCCTTTTTATACCCCCTGGTGCCACAAGGGATCATTAGATTGTTAGCCTGCATTGGGTCACAATGGTTCCTTGCTTCTCTTAACCTCTGTGCTGTCACAATGCATCCCATGCCCTTTTAGGCCACTTGATGTCACAATGAACCATTTGATTCTTGGCCTTCATGGTGTCATAATGGTTCCTTGCTTCTATAGGTCCCCATGCTCTCAGAGTTCATCCGTGGTCCTTTTGCGCCCCCTGGTGTCAAAAAGGATTCTTAGATTGTTAGCCTGCATTGGGTTACAATGGTGCCTTGCTTCTCTTAACCCCTGTGGTGTCACAATGCATCCCATGCCCTTTTAGGCCACTTGATGTCACAATGAATCATTTGATTATTGGCCTCCATGGTGTCATAATTGTTCCTAGTTTCTATTGGGCCCCATGCTGTCACAATTC